>NW_019154124.1:8592950-8655051 GCF_002288905.1 Enhydra lutris kenyoni
CACTTCTCTGCCAGTCCTACCTTTCAGAAAGTGGTTGATTTTCTGTTTCTAGAGTTGCTGTTCTTCTTCTCTTCGATCTCCCGTTGGATTTGTAGGTGTTTGCAATCTTTAGATAAGCTATCTAGCTGATCTCCGCTACCTGAAGTAGTCTCAGCCTGCTACTTCTCCGCCATCTTGACTCCTCCCCGCCGAAAACCAGAGGTTTTTCCATAAGATCAGGAGCAAGACAAAGATGTTTACTCTCACCACTTTTATTAAACATAGTACTAGGAGTCCTGGCCACAGCAATCAGACAAGAAAGAAATAAAAGGGATCAAAATTGGTAAGAAAGAAATAAAACTTTCACTATTTGCAGATGACATGATACTATATATAGAAAATCCCAGGGGTGCCTTGGTGGCTCAGTGGGTTAAAGCCTCTGCCTTCAGCTCGGGTCACGATCCCAGGGTCCTGGGATGGAGCCCCACATCGGGCTCTCTGCTCAGCAGGGAGCCTGCTTCCTCCTCTCTCTCTCTCTCTCTGCCTGCCTCTCTGCCTACTTGTGATCTCTATCTGTCAAATAAATAAATAAAATCTTAAAAAAAAATCCCAAAGATGCCACCAAAAACTATTAGAATTGATAAATGAATTCAGTAAGGTGACAGGGTACAAAATTGAAATACAGAAATCAGTTGCACTTAAATACACTAACAATGAAGTAGCAGAAAGACATATAAGAAAACAGCCCCATTTACAATTGCACCAAAAATAATAAAATACCTAGGAATAAACTTAACCAAGGAGGTGAAAGACCTATACTCTGAAAACTGCAAAACATCATTGAAAGAAATTGAAGATGACACAAACAAATGGGAAAGATATCCCATGCTCATGGACTGGGAGAAAAAATATTGTTAAAATGTCCACACTACCCAAAGCAATCTACAAATTTAATGCAATCCCTATCAAAATACAAACAGTATTTTTCACAGAACTAGAACAAATAAATGTAAAATTTATATGAACCACAAAAGACTCCAAATATCCAAAGCTATCTTGAAAAAGAATAAAACTGGAAGTATCACAATCCTAGATTTCAAGATATACTATAAAGTTGTAGTAATCAAAACAATATGCTGCTAGGAGAAAAAAGATACCTAAATCAATGGACTACAAGGGAGAGTTCAGAAATACACCCACGATTATAAGATCAATTAGTCTATGGCAAAGCAGGCAAGAATATGCAATGGGAAAAAGACAGTCTCTTCAACAAATGATATTGGGAAAATTGACAGCTACATGCAAAAAAATAAAACTAGACCAATGTCATATACCATATACAAAAATAAAGTAAAAATAGATGTAAAACCTAAATGTGAGACCTAAAACCATAAAAATCCTAGAAGAAAGCACAGGCAGTAATTTCTCTGACATCATCTGTAGCAACATTTTTCTAGATATATCTCCTAGCAAAGGAAACAAAAGCAAAAATAAACTATTGAGACTACCTTAAAATAAAAAACTTCCGCACAGCAAGGGAAACAACCAACAAAACTGAAAGACAACCTACTGAATGGGAGGAGGTATTTGCAAATGACATAACTGGTAAAGGGTTAATATCCAAAAAATTTAAAGAACTTACATAACTCAACCCCCAAAACAAAAAAATGTAATTAAAAAATGGGCAGAAGACATGAACAGACATTTCTCCAAAATGGATGTACAGATAACCAAGAGACACATGAAAATATGCTCAACATCACTCAACATTAGGGAAATGCAAATCAAAACCACAATGAGATATCAGTTCACAACTGTAGAATGGCTAAAATTAAAAACAGAAACACCAAGTGTTGGCAAGGATGTGGAGAAAAAGGCACTCTCATGCACTGTTAGTGGGAATGCAAACTGTGCAGCCACTGTGGAAAACTAAGGAGGTTTCTCAAAAAATTAAAAATAGAATTACCACATGATCCAGTAATTCTACCATTGGGTATTTACTGAAAGAAATAAAACACTAATTGGAAAAGATAAATGCATCCCTATATCTATTGTACCTTTATCTAAAATATCCAAAGTATGGAAAATACATATATAGATATAGATATAGATAAATCACATATATACTCGGACTTAAGAACAAATGAAATCTTGCCATTCACAACAATAAAGATGGATCTTAAGTACATAATGCTATGTGAAATAAGTCAGTCAGAGATTTCACTCTTGAAATCTCTTCCACACATGATTTCACTCATGTGGAATTTAAGAAGAAAGAAAAAATATGAGACAAATCTAAAAACAAGCTCAACTATAGGGAACAAATAGATTGTTACCAGGTGGGAGGCAGGTGGGGGGATGGATGAAATAGATGAAGAGGATTAAGTGCCCACTTATTGTGATGAACACTGAGTAATGTATAGAATTGTTGAATCACTATATTGTGCATCTTAAAATAAGATAACACTGTATGTTAACTATACTGGAAATCAAATTTAAAATTTTGTTTTCTATTAAAAAAAGAATATAAAGTAATCTCAAAGCAAAACTTTAAAATGCTCCAATAAGTAATTTAAATAAATACTCCCTTCTTTCAAAGTTACTACCCAATAAAACAGGAAAGAAGACATAGTGCACATTGCAAAGGACTAAACACAAAGACAGCAATATAATTAGCATAAATACAGAAGTCAATGAGAAGTAAATGCAGTTTCAATTATTATAGTAATCAAAAATCCCTTACATATCTATAGGCAAAGGTACATCAAAAACAATTATAGAGAATATGAATTATGTGCTTCTCCCAAAAACATAATAAAAATTAAATGAAAAGTTTTTAAACATGTAAGTACCACATCTTATTTTTCAGTTTCATCTATCTCTGGACATTTGGCCACTTTTTTCAGACCAAGTGCTGCTTTGCCTGGGCACTCATCAACTTCTTGCAACCTTTGATACTTTGATACTTTGCCTTATATATGATACTTTGGGATGCCATGCCATATATCTCTTGTCTCATGTCCTGAGCTTTCATGCTGATGTTAAGGAATGAGGTTCAATAGCATCTTTTTTGCCCCTTCCTTCATGAGCAAGCTAGACGTACAAGGAAATTAATTTTCCATGCAGTATAACTTTGGTCAACAGGAGACAAGATAGAATGGGTAAATTCTTTACCCTTCCTTTCTTGGACAAAAGGCCTTAATATTCATTCATTTCTATCACTTCTTGAAAGTACCACATGGATGGAAGCAGCTATACTATATACTAAACAGTAGCAAACATAGTAATCTGTTTGTGTATTGGCTTTTCCCCCTTTCTTCACTGCCTTTATTTTCTCACCCCGATACCCTGGAAGTTCATTATTTTAAAAAGGTAGGAATATATCAGTCTCTGCCTTAGGCTTTGCTTTCTGGAGACCTGAGGGCAAGATCATTGATAATAAGAATGTTCTTAGAAAGCAGACCATGTAGCCATATTATTCACCTGACAGCAATGAAGATTCTAGTATTAGTAGTGGTAGAAGGCTGAAAATTCCTGACTAGCTGTGGCACCATGACTTCTAAGGCTTTCACATTTGCTGCTTTGGAATAAAGCAAGGCAAAATGAGAAACATTTGAATATGTGATGTCTGTGCTATCTTAAAAGTATGGAGTCAGTAATAATTATGAGGATTGTGTTGGCCAGCTTTTCTTAATCATATTATAGATGATGAAAAAGTAAAATAGTAAGTTCAGGTTAGCCATGCATCAACACAAGCAACAATGTGAAATCCAGAGGGCTTCCAGCAGTTTTTAGGAAGACTCTCATCTCCTGTTGCATTCAGAGCAGAATATGCTTAAAATCAGGCTCAGAATAAAATCAAGGGCTCAGTACTCCCAGAATGCATAGCTTTGTGGTCTGTATGCTAAGTTAGTGGATTAGGAAGAGAATGGGACATTGAGACTCAAAGAGGGTCATTTGGGTAGACAAGCCTGAAAATCCAGACCAGCAGAAGATGCCCTCTCTCCCTAGCCACAGAAACAAATGTAATGACATCTAAGTCAGGTGCCTCTGAAGATAGTGCCTTCCATAATAGTCTACCCACTTTCTTTCATTGCCTCGGTCAATAGTTAGGTTTAAGCCTCAATACAATCTGAGCTGAGAAGTACAAGTCATCTCTGAAAAGTAAGTGCTGGTAGAAACTTGAGAAGCAAGTATGAGAGCAGAGTTTGAGAGTTATTCCTCAAGGTGTGGAATATAATGCTGAATATGAGAGAATTTATTGAATGGAAGTACTCACACCTGCCTCAGAATTGATGATCTGGAAACAACAGTGAAGTATTTCTCCTCAGATTTTGCTAGGATAGTTTCTTGAACCTTGAATAAAGAAAATAGGATCAAAAATCTGGAAATTTCTTATGACATCACAGAAAAGGTGAAAATACTCAAGGAGATGGGAATATTAGAATGGATTTCCTATGTAAAGCTTGATCACCCATGACCTGATTAGGATTCCTGTGTGGGTCAAGAAGACACCCCAAAGGAATGTGCTACAGAGCAGATACCAACACCTTTAAGAAGCTTAGTTGGTGGTAGTTGCACTCTGTGGGCTGTGATTGACAGTATAGGTTGTTGCTATCAAACTGGGCTCTTTAATATCAATGGCGATAAGGCCAGGGCATACCAGTAAGTCGTCAGAGGCATGGAGGATATAATTGCTAGCTTGCCATCAAGTTGCCTTGACCTTCAGGGATCTATGGTAATAGCCAATAGGTCATGGTGTTCTTATACATGAGATAGGTGGGCAGATACTTATGAGAAAGAGAGAAAGAAAAAAAGATGACAGAGAGAAGATTGTCATCAACTGCTAAAATGAGAAAATGTGCCTTCACACTCAATTTCCAGATCTAAGTCAGTTCTTAAATTTGGAACTCATTTATTAAAGCACATGGTTCCCTTGTGAAAGAAACCTGCAATGCCACATGAAATTTATACAGTAAATATGCCCTTGGTTATTCTCCAAAGGTACCTAGAATCATTACCTGGGTAGCTGACACTGAGGAATTGGGAAATCCAGACACTTCTAGGACTGTTAGGTATAAAGTCTGAGCTGACAGTGATGCCATGGGATCTGAAACAGCACCATGGTTCTCTGGTTAAATGGGAGCTTCTGGAGGCCAGGAGGAATTTGGTTCAAGTCCATTTCACAGTGTATCAAAGTATCTTTGTTCCTAACCTATTGTTATTTCCTTGGCCATGTGTACATTATTGAGAAAGAAATATTTAGCAGCTGAAATTATGGTCTATGGAATAAGAGCCACTAGGTCATCAAGAGCCAAGTAGAAGCAGAAATCACACTCCTGAGGAAATCACACTCCTATCCTGAGGAAAATTATAAATCAGAAGTAATACTATCTTATGAGAAGAATTGCTGATATTAATACCAATATCAAAGATAGGGGATGTAGGAGTGATTGTTCACGCATTTCTATCTAATTCAACTATATGTAGCCTGCAAAAAATGAAAATGATCTTGGCAGATGTATATATTATTATAAATTTATCCAAGTGGCAACCCCAATCACAGCTGCTGGATTCTACCCTCTGCGGTAGTAGCTACTATGGGACTACCACTTGGTTAAGTGGTAATAGATTAACACAGGCTTTGGCACTTGTTACAGGGATACAGATCTTTCAGATAATTTTTTTTTCCCAATTCTTTTTACTAAGAAGGATCAAGTTTGGTTTTTTATTCACATGGTCAGAACGAAAGTTCACATTTTCTCCCTAGCCCAGGGATGCTAACTGTGCTGTTCTCTGTTATACCAGAGAATGCAGGTATCTTGATCATCTTGACAAGCCACAGATCACAATACTAGCTCAGTATATTGATGACATCATGGTAATCAGTGATTAGGAAGTGGAAAGTATAGCAGATATGCCAGTAAGACACAGTATGGAGATAAGTCATGAAGATTCATGAGACTCCACAGTTTTGGAAGCCTAGTGGTCTGTAACATGCCACAACATTCAATGCACACTAATTACCAAAACAGGCTATAGTGCCTACATAATGAAAGTACAGAGGAATTTATGAATTTTTATGCCCATGATAACTATAAATGGGTAACTACAGCAACCACGGTTGAAGTGTTTTGATCTATTTTTGTGTAAAATTGAGTGGTTTAAAACAAAAATCTGTTATTTGTTTATGAACTTATAATTTGGACAGAACTCAGCAGAGACAACTTACCTCTGCTATATGAATTCTCTGGAGTCTCCATTGGAATGACTTGAATAAACAGGGATTGGAACAGTTGAGGACTACCTGTGCATTTCTCCCGGTGTACTTTTGGGACTTATGTGATTCAAAGCTTCTGAATGTCATCTCTCTGCATATGATCCTCAAGGTAGTTGGATGTCTTCCATTGTGGCTCAGAGCTCCAAGAGAGCGTGTCCAAAAGACCAAGGCAGAAGATGCAACACCTTTTATGACCTAGTCTTATAAGTAGTGCATTATCACTTCTGCCATATTCTATTTTAACACAGGAACAGTCTTAATGTAATGCATGAAGACAATACACTAGAGCTTAAGTAGTGGGAAATGTGGGTCACTGTGGGTCTGTTTTTTCAAATGGCTACTACATATAGAAAAGAAAACAAAGAGCTTACCATTACAGAGTCAAGTTTTGAGCTTTCCTGCCAAGCATGCCCCTCAGACCAGCCAAAGAGATGGCCAACAGTGAACAAAATGTAAAATGAGTGGTGGAAGAGAAAGGTGATGGATATATATCAATTATGGCCTTTGGGCTAGTTGCAGTACTAGCACTTTTGGTAGTTTCACTAACCCTCTTACTTTAAATAGTTTTGGTGCTTGATCTGGCAATCATCTTGAGAGACTCTGATTAACCTTGTGCTTTCTCTCTTGGGGAAGAAGGAAAGGATGCTCTAATTAAGACCATTTTCTTGGAGCACCTGGGTGGCTCAGTCAATTAAATGTTCAGCTCTTGGTTTCAGCTCAGGTCATAATCTCAGGGTGGTGAGATCGAGCCCCACATCAGACTCTGTGCTCAGCGGGGAGGCTGCTTGAGATTCCCTCTGCCTCTCCCTCTGCCCCTCCTCCAAGTTTCTCTCTCACCTTCAAATAAATCTTTTAAAAAAATTTAAAAAGCTCATTTTCTCTAATCACAATAAGGTGAAACTAAAAAATCTATTATTAATATAAAAATCAACATAGAAAGCAATAAATACCATCTCTCAGAGTCTCAGTCTATGCATGGGTAATTTAGAAGTTGGCCAAGAACATGAATAATTATGCAGATTTGGGGGGATTTTTTCCTGCTATTCTTTCCACTTTGGTCCCAGCCACTTCAACAGCCTTACATTCAAATTTGTGTTTCCTGCTCAGTTAGACTTCCACTCTCTGTATTCTATTTTCCTTTGCTGTGGATTGAAACATAACTTCAGACAGAAAACAGGGGAGAATAGAAGACTCACTTCATATACTTTTCTTTTCTTAAAGATCGTAGGCCTGGATTGGTTCTGCCCAGCGCCTGCAAACAATTGCTTTATATATGTTGATCAGCATTTATAGTTTTTTAAGGACAATAGGCTAAACCTGATAACAACTAATCCATCACGGCTTCCAAAACATGTTGCATATCTTGCTTTAGACATGCTATTTTCAAATACAAAAATATAGTTGTTCACATGTTTTGTTAAATTTATAAGATGGTAACAGTGTTAAAATCTTATTTTGTTTCTTATTCTTCACAGTCAACATTATATATATTTTAAAATCTATTCTTTTTTATGTATAGTTAATAGGTTTGTTTCTTTTGCCTAATGCATATCATTCTATTATAATGCATGTGCTATATGTTATCAATTAATTTCTTTAGTGTTCAATAGCTAAGTTACTCCAGTTCTTTACTAGAATAATGCTATAATCAACATCTTTAATATATATCTCTTCATTCTTTTCATTAATGAGATTAGAGTAACTTTATATATTAATCATTTAAGTTTTTACTTCTTTTTTTTCCTTTTATTTATTTTGTTTTATTATTTATTTATTTTTTTGCTGGGTTCTGTGGAAGTCACCGGGTGTGTTATATACTAATTCTTATTATTTATTCATTGTAAGTATGTAATCCCTGGCTACCACTTTAATCTCAATCTTATGACTTTAATGGAATCTGTGATATATCATTCAGATCCTTTTTCAGGACCAGAGGACTTACTCTTCTACTGATGAAAAGAGATAGTTGCGGAGAGCCCATAATAATCATTAAGAACAGCCTTGGCTAAAAAAAAATTGTCTCACCCAAATTCACACTCTCCTCCTAGGGACTAGTCATTGTAGGGATGTTTGGGCTTAGCCTCTCTAGTTTCAGAGAAAAAGCTTTCACTGATGCTGCATCAGAGCAGTACTTTTCCCTCTAACCCAATCCAGCTTTGTTTCTCTTCTCTCCCTTACACAGAATTGACTTTAAGAACACTCCATAATAAATCTGCTCTTTATTATGGTCTTTCTTAGGGTCTGCTTCCTGGTGGCACAACCAGAGATATTCATAGAAATTCTTATTTGCATTGCCCAATTCTTGTATGAGTCAAATTATGCTGGCTTTTCTCTTGTGATTTGGGCTTTTATATCTTGCTCTGGTAAACATAATATGTGATTCACTTGATTCCTTCACTTTCATATTGAAGTTTTTTATCCATTTGGGGTTATTTATTTATTTATTTATGTAACCGTATGTACTAGAGGTCCAATTTTATTTTTTTAAATAGTAAATTAAGTTTCTAGTTTCATTTATAAAAATATCCATCATGACTTCATAGTTACATAATCTAACCTCTGTCACATAACAAGAGATCTGTTTAAATCTTTGTTTTTTTTATTCCTTCAGTCAATCAATTGTACCTGCACTAGTACCACACTGATGGTTTTATCATTTGGTAATGTACTCTGTCTTACTATCTGATAGTATGAGTTTCCTCTCTTTGTACTTTTTGAAACTTACTTATGGAAATTTATCTTTCTGTTAAAACTTTGGAAGAGATTTGTCAAGTTTCTCCCAAAATTTAGACATGATGTTGAATTGAATAGTGATGAATTTACAGATTTATTTGATGACAATTAAAATCTTTAAAATTTTATCCATTGTATTCTTGAGTATATTATATCTCTGTTCAGATCTACTTGGTTATCTTTTAATAGAATTTTTAAAAATCTCCCTAAACCTCTCAGGTAATCTTTGCTAGATTATCTCTTAGGCAATTGATAGTCTTTATTATTATCACAAGTAGCATCTTCTTTTCATTTCATTTTCTAGTTACTTATTGTCAGTGAAGAGAACCTGCTGAATATACTTGAAGGATGATTTACTGAGATGACATATAAAAGTGAAGAACTCTTTCAGAAGGTATTAGCAGGGAATAAAGATGGAATGAATGGGGAAAAAAGTCAAAAGATATGGAGACTAATAATAAAAATAGCAGTACCCATCTAGAAGGAGAAAGGAGACACACAAATAGAGAAAATATTTGAAGAAAAAATACTGATAATATATTTAAATTAATGAAAGATGTAAAACTTCCATTTTAAAAGGTACATAAAGAACTGAATAGGAGGTATTATGTGGGAGAAAAACTTTCTCATATAGATAAATAATAACGACTTTTAAGATTATTAAAAACAAAGGAGGGGTGCCTGAGTGGCTTGGTTGGTTAAGGGTCCCACTCTTGATTTTGGCTCAGGTCATGATCTCAGGGTTTTGAAATCAAGCCCTGCAGCAGGCTCTGTGCTGGGGGTGGGGCTTGTAAGATTCTCTCTTCCTCCCCCACTGCCCCTCCTCTTCTATCCCTCAGACTCCTGTACTCTCTCAAAACAAAAATAAAACAACCACAAAGGGAACCACTTATAATTTTCAGAAGGAAATTAAAACTTATCTTTCACAGGGAAACTAAACCAATGCCTATTAGCCTTGACAACAGCAACATTGAATGCAAGAAATTTTACAAGGAAAGATTTGAATCTGACACTGGATTCAGCTAAGTTATCACTTCAATGTTGGTGCAAAAATAAAGATATTAGTTATCAGAGAGTCTAGCAGCATGAAGAATCTCTTTAAAAGAATTCTTAAAATTCTTAGAGGTTTAACTTTTGAAAAGAAGGAATTGATTTCATAAGGAAGAAACTGCTATGAAGGGAAAGAATGTATAAAAATAAGTAGAATATATTGGTATCTGAAAAAGTAGTAATTTAATCATTTATGTAAGCACAAAATCTAAAACTAAAACTTGTCAGGAGAAGAGAAAAAGATGGGAGAGGGAACTGTAGTAATTCTTTTTCCTGTTCAGGGGGAAACATATTTATTCACAAAGTTATAGACATTGAAAAGGAAACAATCAAAATATTAATCTGTTTTCTTTCCCCTGCTTAAAGCATTGACAAGCACATAGTCAATGGTAAAAAAAAAAAAAAAAAATTGTTGAAAGAATCTTAATGAATTAATGACTATTAAAATAACAAAGAATAGAATACATATAGTTAGTTCATAAAAAATGTCTAATTAAATCAGGGAAATGGGAAACAAGATAAAATTAATTGTAGTAGGTAGAAAACATCTTCCAGTACAATAGTAACAAACTAATTTATGGTAAATTTTATTAATTAAAATAGGTAAAACAATAATGAAAACACAAAGACTCTCAGATTGTATTAAAAATAAAAGTTAAGGGGCACCTGGGTGGCTCAGTGGGTTAAGCCGCTGCCTTCGGCTCAGGTCATGAGTTCAGGGTCCTGGGATCGAGTCCAGCATTGGGCTCTCTGCTTGGCGGGGAGCCTGCTTCCCCTTCTCTCTCTCTGCCTGCTTGTGATCTCTCTCTCTGTCAAATAAGTAAATAAAATCTTAAAAAATAAAAAAATAAAAAAAATAAAAGTTAAAAGTGTTGTCCAAAAGATACTCATTTAAAACACAAACACTTACACACACAATAAGATGCAGAAAAATTGATAATGAAGGTATGGAAGAGATATATCTTAAAATATCAACTAGAAATTTTAATATGAGAAAAAGAGAAAAATGAAAATTATTATCAAAGAGATGTTAAATATGTTTAAAAAAAAGGGAGCTGAGAGGATAGCCTATTAGTATAAAAATGAATAACATTTCTGTTATGTAAAGGCATAATAAATGAACACACATTTTATGGAAATGGGTATATGATACATGGAAAACTATAAAGATAGAGATGATTTCAATGGTATTACTAAGCTAGATGTAATAGATATATGTCTATTACATATATCTATGTTATCAAATGAACATAGAATATATATTTTCAAACACACAGGAAACATTTACCAATGATGGTCATATACCCAGTCCCAAAAAGAAGTTTCAAAATATTTCAAATAATTAGCAACATACCATCTCTATTCTATACCTACAATGTAATAATTAGAAATCAAACAAGAATAATTAGGAAAATTTCCTATCTCTAAAAACTAACATATTACCATTTGCCTGTTGACTTAAGGCTAAAATTATATGCTAAAATGTGAAATTCTTACATCTGAATGACAGTGAAAACACTGAGTTGAAATCTGTTTTCTGCTGAAATGTGGAGGAAAATGTACCAAATTATGAATATTAAGCTGAATTTAAAAAAGATGAAAAAAGAAAGATGGAAAACAAATTAGCTAAAATCTGAAAAGATCAACAAACTAAATCCAAAAACAAAAGGAAAAGAGAGGAGCACATAAAAATAAGGATAAAGTTATGACAAAAGAAACAGTTAAAAATAAGGCAATGTGAAAAAACTAAGAAACAAATTTCTAGAGATACCAGTTAAGTAAAACAAGAAGAGAGAAGACACAAATAAACAATAGCAGAATGCAAAAGGGGAAATAATTAAATATAAGCAAAATCCTACAAGTGTGTAATGGACCAATATATATCAAAAATTGAAATTTTGATGAAATCGATATATTTCTGCAAATGATGATCACAACTCCCCTTCTCCCAGCAAAAGCCAAGGCTAGATGCTATTAGATGTAATTTCTGTCAGTTTTCAAGAAACATCTATTTCAAAACATCTATTCCAAAAATAAAAAAAATAGGAAAGCTGTCCAATTCATTTCATTAGGTTAATATAATCTGAGTACCCAAACTCAGGAACAATACAGGAGAACAAAACTGTTGGTCAATTTCCTTCATGAATGTAAAAGCAAAGATCCTAGTAGCTCATTATATTTAACTCTAACAAGTAGAGTTAATTTAAGGTATGTAGGGATTTTTCAGCTTGAAAAATTATTAATGCAATTAATAACCACCACATCAAATGATCAAAAATGATTCTTCTTTCTATTTCGACTGAAAAAGCACTCAGTATGATTTTCTACACAGTTAAGATAAAAATTCTCAGCAAAGGAGGAGAGAGAAAGACACTTTCTTTAAAAAGACAAGAGGGACACCTGGGTGGCTCAGTGGGTTCAGCCTCTGCCTTCAGCTCAGGTCATGATCTCAGGGTGCTGGGATCCAGCCCTGCACGGGGCTCTCTGCTCAGCAGGGAGCCTGCTTCCCGCCCCCCTCTCTGCCTGCCTCTCTGCCTACTTGTGATCTCTCTCTCTCTGTCAAATAAATAAATGAAATCTTTAAAAAGGACATTTAAAAAAGAAACAACAAAAAGAGGTATTTACAGTACATCTACAGAAATCATCACATTTAATGGAGACATTTTACTTTGGTTACCTTTCGGGTGGGTGTCAAGACACGGATGACTGCTATTTCCATATAGTTCACACATACCTGAGATCCTGCACAAGACATTAAAGCTAGAAAAATAATAAGAGATTAAAGAGAATAGGAAGAAAATGTAAACATATTATGATATGAATATCTTCATGCAATGCCCAAGAGAATTTATAAATAAGATTAATATAAAAATTTTTAAAAAGGATTAATAAGAAAATTAAGTTAATTTAAGGGCTGAAGAAATAATCCATACCCATATGACCACTATCCAGAAAAGAAAAATGCTATCATTTTTTCAAATTTGTCCTAATTTTTAAAATTAAGTTAAATCCTTTCAAATTTTCCTTTTTTAAATAAAAAGGATACATATACAAGAAAAATTCATTGCAGCATTGTGTGCTAGAACAAACAATTTGAAACAGTCTCTTTTATATTAAAAAATTAAAGGTCGATCGGGGCACCTGAGTGGCTCAGTGTGTTAAGCCTCTGCCTTTGGCTCAGGTCACGATCCCAGAGTCCCGAGCCCTGCATCGGGCTCTCTGCTCAGCGGGGAGCCTGCTTCCTCCCTTTCTCTCTGCAGCCTCTCTGCCTACTTGTGATCTCTCTCTGTGTGTCAAATAAATAAATAAAATCTTAAAAAAATAAAATAAAAAATTAAAGGTCGAGCAACAATTATTTAATCTCTCTGTCATACAAAAATTTTCAATTAACTCAATCGAGATTTTCCCCCCAAATTCTTCTAGCTTAACATCTACTATTTCTTTCTCACAATCACCATGTATTCAGGGATACATACGCATTTCTAATCTTAGGAGTTTATAAGGAAGGGGCGGTTATATGGCTCAGTTGGTTGAGCAGCTGTATCCTGATATTGGCTCAGATCGTGATCTCAGGGTTCTGAGATCAGGCTTTGTAGTGGTCATGGAGCCTGCTTCGGATTTTTTCTCTCCCTCTCCCACTTCCCCTCTTCTACTCCCTATACTCCTCCCTGCCAATGCTTGTACACTCTCTCTCTCTCAAAAAAAAAAAAAAAAAAGAGTTTTTAAAATGTATTTTTATCTTAAAATCAGAAAGAATTGATTTATTAAAAAAGACCTCTTAGTTGTACTTGAGGTGCTGCTTTCCCTCTCCCACAATACCTTGTGCTCTTCCTTTCCAACCTTGGCCTGGCAGAATAGCACCCACAAAGAAGGGTGGGGAGAAGAAGAACTGTTCTGCCATTAAGGAGGTAGTGACCAGAGAATACACTATCAGCACTCACAAAGGCATCCATGGAGTGGGTTTCAAGAAGCTTACCCCTCTGGCACTCAAAGACATCTGGAAATTTGCCATGAAGGAGATGGAAACTCCAAATGTGTACCATCAGGCTCAACAAAGCTGTCTGGGCCAAAGGAATAAGGAATGTTCCATATTGTGTCCAATTGCCCAGAAAATGTAAGGAGGATGAAGATTCGCCAAACGAGCTCTTTATGTTTGTTACCCATGTACCTGTCGCCACTTAAAAAAATTTGCAGTTAATGCAGATGAGAACTAAGTACAGATTGTTAAATAAAGGTGTAAAACTAAAAAAAAAAAAAAAAAAAAGACGACTTAAAGGGGATAGTGTATGGATATTAACAAACACTATAAATATCTTATTTGAAAAAAATCCTTGAAGCTGATTTATGGTTTTAAAAGGTCAAAATTGCTTAATATAAAAATCCCACACCCACACCTCTGGCCAGGATTTTTTAGATCTTCTTCTCTAATAAATATCAAATATTTTGAATATACTTCTAAACAAAACCTCAAATCACTTGAAGCCTTTCAAGATTGTAACTGGCCATTTTAGAAGAAAATACAAGTAAGAGACAATGAGCAAAATCTAGATCAGGGCTGTCCAATGGAAATATAATGCTCATAATATTGTGGGAGAGGGAAATATAATGCTCATAAATGTGAATCACATATGTAATTTTAAATTTTTCAGTAGCTGTTTAAAAATGTTAGGATAAATCAATAAAATTAATTTTAATAACATTTAGCCCAATCTATAAAAATGTTAGCATTGAACCCATAAACAATATAAAAATTACTATTAACATATTTGACATTTTTAATATCAAAATTTTAAAACTCCATTGTGTGTTTTACACTTATGAGACCACTTCAGTCTGTGCTAATCCACATTTCAAGTGCTCAATAGCCTCAATGGCTAGTGGCTATCATATTGGATAGGCAGATGTAAAGAATGCATTGAGTAATACAATGCATTTGTTTTGTTTAAGATTTTATTTATTTATTTGATAGAGATCACAAGTAGGCAGGGAGGCAGGCAGAGAGAGAGAGGAGGAAGCAGGCGCCCTGCTGAGCAGAGGGCCCAATGTGGAGCTCGATCCCAGGACCCTGAGATCATGACCGGAGCCAAAGGCAGAGGCTTCAACCCACTGAGCCACCCAGGTGCCCCAATACAATGCGTTTATTAACATGATGGCTATAGTATGCTAATCTGGTGAAAGTAAACACCAACATTTAGGAACTTCTAGTATGTTCTTAAAATTGTGTTAAGCATATTATATGAATTATCTCATTTAAGGTACTGTAAACCTATGGGATAAAAAAAAATACTAATATTACTCATATTAGTTCCATTATATGATTGAGAAACTTAGAATTAAAAACATATCCCAATGGACGACAGGTAAGACCAGGCACAGAGTGAACTGAGCCAGGCTTACCTGCTCTCTAAGCTTATACTTTTAGTTATTTCATACAACACTAGTTGTAGTTTGGAGGATCATTGGCACTAGGGTGATGGCTATGGAGGGGGAAATAAGTGGAGTAGTTTGAGAAATATTCAAATAATAAAAGCAGTTGGAGTTGGTCATAGGTTATATATGTAGGTTGAGGGACAGAGAAATATCTAGGATGATGGTTGTTTGCTTGAGCAGATGGTCAGATTGTGTGACTATTGCTAGGATAAAGAACATTGGAGAAAGGCAGGTTTTTGAGAAAAGATTCAAAGTACTCCATACTTCAGATTCTGAACATTCCTAACATCTTTTTAGTTATGTTAAGCCTCTGCTTGAAAATGTGATTTTAAAATGTTCCCTTACTTCTACTGGTTATTACACTGATCAGCCTAGAAAAAGAGAAAAATAAGGTGTCAGAATAAAATAAAAGAAAGGCTCCATGATGACTTCCTTTCACAAATAGGAAGAAAAATTATACAAACAAGAGAACAGTTTATAATGTACTTGGACGAAACCAACTTTTTCTAGCTTAATAATATAGATTAAATTTATGAAAAATTAGAAAAATTATAATTGTTAACTGTTTTAAAATTTAGGGGATAAAAACAGATCAATGCCCCAATGAATAGATTCAAAATAATACTGCTTAGATACTGATTTACTCTGTCATATCTTTCCAGCAGATTCCATTGTGAAACCTTTCTAGTAATGGGTGAAATCTGTTACAGGCCCAATAAGATGAGGTTCAGCAAGAGCTTTTGTGGTATTTATGTTCAATTTGGATGACAACTCTTAGAGACACTATGGATTAGAGGAAGGGACACCAGTTTATTCCACTGTTGTTTAAAAAGCAATTATTTATGCCTCTCCTCAGTTTCTTTAGTCTGGCTACTTCATCTTAATTGAAGGTTGTTCTCATTCTTTGTTCCTATAAATTTGAATCCTTTGATAATGGGGCTGAATTACAAATTTCACATTTGGTTTATTGAAGGAAGAAAAACCACCTCTGTGTATGAGAATAGGGAAGGGAAAAAATTGCAGGGAAAGAGCTCAAGTTTTGGAATAGTAGCTGTGGAGACCAGCACTGGGAGGTAATAAAAATTTTGTTAAAAAGATTGTCAAGGTCTGCTCAGTGCTGAAATGTATATGTGTGGGTCAGAAGAAACAGAAGAAGGAAGTCATCAACTGAATCTGAGTCTCAAAATTTAAACAGTAAAATGAAGAAAGTCCCCAGACAATGTGAAACAGAAGTGATAGGACCTCATAGTTCTTATAGTTTCCTTTGTGGTTGGCTAAGGGTATAACATTAATTGATTTCATATTGATTTCTTAATAAAAGTTTCTCAGGGAAGAGTTCACCTCAAGAATAATATTTAGCTGGCTGGGTTATGGACTTTGGGGAGGGTATGTGCTATGGTGAGTGCTGTGAAATGTATAAGCCCGATGATTCACAGATCTGTACCCCTGGGGAAAATAATACATATATGTTAATATAGAAAAATAGTAATATTTAGCCAAAATCATTCATAAATAATGGATTCTGCTTTGTTTCTTTAGCTCTCAATCTACTGTTGTCATGACTGTTGTTTGCTTCTTTTCTTTTAAAGATTTATTTATTTATTTGAGAGAGAGAGCAAAAGACAGAGTGAGAGAGTGAGCAGGGGGGTGGGGGAGGAGGGTAGAGAGGAGAGAGACTCTAAAACAGACTTCCTTCTGAGCACAGAGTCCAACACAGGGCTTGATCTCATGATCCTGAAATCATGACCTGAGCCAAAATCAAGAGTTAGACACTCAACCAACTGAGTCACTCAGGCACTCCTCTGTTGTTTGTTTCTTAGGGTAGTGATCTTTAGTACTGAAATTTAGTCTAAAATGAGACAGTCATTTTCATTCAATAACTACATAAATAACTACATAAATAGTGACACAATGGGGACAGTGAGGCATCCTGGACCCACATTTCAAAGTGTGGAAGTAAGGAAGTAAGGAGGATGTGAAACATGATACAGGTAGAACCCAATATGAGATAATGATGGTCCCATTGGTAGGAGAAGAACCTGGATTGCATAGAAAGGTGTTGGAGTAATGTAAAGGAAATTAGACCGTGCTGTTGACTGTATTCTACTCCCTTTAGGTTTTCTTGTTGTGTTGAAATGGCAACAGACAGGACAATGGATGTAACATGTATATCTTGAGATTATGTATATTTGTCACCATAGCAGTCAGAGAAATGACAGACATGAGTACTACTCAAAATGTGCTAAGTTTCCAGGTTGTATGTACTCTTTTTTTATCCATTAGCTTAAACTTTCCTCATATTTCCTCACTCTCTGACCTCCTATACACCTTTAAACTCTGTAAAGATAACAAAACAAAACTCTGTTATCATCTTTATGATACATCTCATATATATTTGAAATCTCCAATGTCTTACTAAGACATATTCTTCTTATAAACTGAGAAAATTACTTATATGGATCCAATACAATAAATTTTTACCAAAGAACATAACGGCAAAACATTCTTGAGTATACGTAACTTTTTCCAAGGAACTCATCAATTCCTGCCCAGTTTCATATGTTTTTCTAAATGTCTTATCTCCCTATATATAGAAGGCTACATCTCCATCTTTTCACTTCCTACTCTCCCCATTACTACATCCTAACACCTGTAGTAATATTTAGCTGGTATTTGTAATGTTAGGATTAAATTATAGGAGAGAAGTCAGAAGTATAGTTTTGAGATTCATTTGCATAGTGATCTGAGTCACTTGGAAAGATAATGAACAGAGAAGAGAGGAGACTAGTGCACAAAGAAAAGAAAGTCCAGGATGGAACCTTGAGAAACTGACCACATTTTGTGGCATTGAAGAGGGGAAAGACCATGAAGGGGAGAGAGGCAAAAGAAAGAGATGAAGGAATTACTAAGGTATTCTAATGTAGGTAAGACAAGTATTTCAAAAGGTGGTGATGGAATGTGCAGTTTTCTCTTTCTGAACATACAAGAGAGATAGACCTGAAAAAGATCTTTGATAACTTCTGAAAAGGAGTTTAAGTGGAGTGGAATGGGAGAAAACCAATTTGAAAGGGTTAGGGATGAATGGTTGATAAACAATTAGAGGCATCAGCTTGATAGTTTGTAAAAACTCATAGATAGCTGTAGAAATTTCACAGACCACATTAATGTGCTCTTTTATCACAGAGAATAATTTGCAAGTCTTCATACCACATTAGTCAGGAAACTGGGTTTTATTTTATTACTATCAATCTATTGTACAAGATAAAGCAAGCTATTTTAACTACTTTCACTTTCTTATGTAAATTTGGCCTCAATACCCAATTGAAGTGATATTAAGATGATGTTTATGCACCAGTGAAAAAGGGGGCGTTTGATTACCACCTAATGGCTATTTAATATTTCCATTAAATTTATAAGAAAATATAATTTTTATATATTTGAAAGACTTTTATATAAATATTAACTAACCAAAAAATCTTTGATCAGATGGTGAGAACAGATTTCTTACTTTAGAAAATATGCTCATTTTCAGGTTACTATGAAAAATATTCTCAAGATACTCAAAGAAGACATATTCCCTGCTTATAAGGATCTCATAATCAACTAAGGATATAAAGTTGGACTGCTAAATATGTACTATTACAGGCAGAATGAGTTTGTCCCCATTTCCCAGTCTGTGGGGTTTCTATGAATATCCTTGTACAGGCTCTATTTTACCTTTAGTAAATGGTGTGGGAATTTCTTACCTAAGAATTGTATCAGCCCTATTGTAAAAGATAAAGCAATTCTAAAGCTTTTGCTAGCTCTCAATATTGCCAAAAATGGCCGTTAAAGGCTGCTGGTTCTACTACTTAAAAGGGTAGCTGTAGTGAGTCTCACATTTCTTACACACAAAAAAGAATCTTGGCATGGTTTAGAAGCAGGAGGATGTACTAAATGGGTATTGATACCATTCATGTTACATTGTAAACAATTTCTCCACTGTGAATGGAGTATTCAGAATAGGTAATATTGTTTGAGAAAATATTCTCTTTTTTTAATAGGAGTCTGGGAGTATTATTACTGAAGATTGATACATGTCTTCAGATGGGTTCCATGTATAGGTGGGTAAGTGTGTGTGTGCATGTGTGTGTGTGTGCACATGGTACAACACTTTGTTGTACATACCAGGAAGAATGAGAAGGGATTTACCACTGACTGAGAGACCTTGGCCTCTCAATGCCCATTCTGGAATGTTCTTCCGTAGTCCACCTGTTCCTAATCATGGTATTATTACACACTTGCTAATTTAGATTTTGAGAATTATATTACTACATATTATCATGCTCAGTTTGCATTGCTGAGAGAGAGGGCAAGAAGACATGTTTAGCTTCCGAACCTAAGGGTTATTACTCCTTCCCTACAATCTCTCTTGACAATAAGTCAGCAGAAATGTAATTTTAAAAAGTCTTCACTGTTTTTACACTACCACTCTTTTAATTCCCCACAAAAATCACCAAAGAGTATAGTGAGTAACCAACTTCAGTTAACTTCTTGGTGGCTAATTAAAAGAAGTCACAATGTAGGAGTTTATTTATTTTTTTAAAAGATTTTATTTATTTATTTGCCAGACAGAGATCACAAGTAGGCAGAGAGGCAGGCGGGGGTGGGGGGGGCAGGCAGAGAGCAGAGAGCCTGATGTGGGGCCCCATCCCAGGACCCTGGGATCATGACCTGAGGCGAAGGCAGAGGCTTTAACCTGCTGAGCCACCCAGGCGCCCCATAATGTAGGAACTTTAAAACCATTAACAAAATAGGACATTATCCAGCTTCCAAAAAACTTATGGTTTCACATGATGATTCCTCACAAGTTAAAGAAAATTGTTTTCCTGTCTCAAAATCATTTGTTTTATCTCTCTTCTTTCAAAATAAAGAGATAATACATAGAGAAGGATAAAGAAACAGTAGTATCTATGGATAAAGAAGGAAATACTTTGCATGCCATGGAAGCTAAACATTCTTTTTTCTACCATTTGTTCTAGATATGAATGACATGTACCTGTACATGTTCTCTGTATCTGTTTTCACATCAAAAAATCAGAATAATAATAGTATGTGCCTCAGAAGTTGTTTGGAGGTCGATATTAATTCATGTATGGAAAACATTTAGAATATAAATATTAATATTTGTTCTTATCATTTTCTTAAATATAGGCATAGAAGAAGAAATGTCTTTTGATCCATGGATCCTTAACATTATCTACATTCCTTTTAAAAAAAAAATTTATTTATTTATTTGACAGTAGGCAGAGCAGTAGGCAGAGAGAGAGGGGGAAGCCGGCTCCCTGCTAAGCAGAGGGCCTAATGCCGGGCTCAGTCCCAGGACCCTAAGATCATGACCTGAGCCGAAGGCAGAGGCTTAACCCACTGAGCCACCCAGGCACCCCCATTATCTACATTCCTAAGTAAATGCCTAGTAGAGTCATATATTTATACACTTTGGAAGAGTTTACATGCAATGTGAATTGTGTTCTGTGGAAATTTGGAAATTCAAGGAAATCTATCCCTAAAATTATAGACTTTTGGGGAGGAAACCCCCCCCAATTTTATCCATAGTTTCTTAGCTATCTGGCTCTTTTCTTCTTTTTAAAATTGATTTTGGCCATTTAATTTTTTTTTGGAAATTGTGTATTTCATCACTATATTAGTTTGCAAAGGCTGTCATAACAAAGTAGTACAAACTGGGTGGCTTAAGCAACCGAATTTGTTTGTCTCACAGTTCTGGTAGGTTAGAAATTTGAATCAGCAGTGCCGGTTCTTTCTGAGGGCCATGAGGGAAGCATCTGTCCCAGGTCTCTCTCCTTGACTTGAAGATGTCTGTCTTCTTCCTGAGTCTCTTCATATCATCTTGCCTCTATGCTTATCTCCTCTTCTTGTGTTGTTTTATTTGTAAGGACACTAGTCATACTGAATTGGGGGCCCATCCTACCTAGCCTTGACCTCATTTTAACTAATTTCATCTGCAATGACCTATATCCAAATAAGTTCACATTATGAAATGCTGGGGGGTTCCGAACATATGATTTTTATGGGGATATAATTTAACCCATAGGAATTAGTAATGTCAAATATTTTCTTATTGTGTTGTAAATAGTATTTTAGTATTAAAAAGTCTTCCTTATTTTTATCTGATTTCTAATTTATTTAATACATTTGTAATCATTTTCTCATAGAATATTTCAAAAGTATGCATAAATAGGGAGCATAGTATAAGGAACTGCCATGTAACTATCACCCACTATCAACAATTATCAACTCATGACCAATCTTTTTTTAAAGATTCTTTTATTTGAGTGTAGTTGATAAAATATTACTTTTGTGTCCGGTGTACAGCATAGTGATTCCACAACTTTGTACATTATGCTATCCTTACCACAAGTATAGCTGTCATCTGTCACCTTATAATCCTGTTACAATTATCATTGGCTATATTCCTTAAGCTGTGCCTTTGGTTCCTGTGACTTAGCAACTCATGACCAATCGTCTTATATTTACACTTCTGCCCTCTCCAGTCATATGCATTTTTGAAGTAAATCCCAGGTATTATATTATCTGATAATGGTTTTACATCTCTAAAAACACAAGAACTTTAAAAACATAGCTACAATAGTAATATACTTAAAAATAAACAATAATTTCTAAATATCATCAACCATGTAGTCAAATAAAATTTCATCAAATGCCGGGAAAAAATGCCCGCCCCCCCCGCCACTTTCCTCCATCCTTCCCTCCCTTCCTTCCTTTCTATAGTTCAGAAGTCAGCAAACTTTTTTTACGTAAAGGACCAGAAAATAAACATTTCTGGGTTTATTGGCCACATATAATTTTCATTGTATATATTATTTTATTTACTGTTATAAACATTTAAAAATGTAAAAGCCTTTTTAAGCTTGTAGACTGTAAAAACAGGTCACAGGCTGGATTTGACCTACAACCTACAGTTTGCAGACTTCTATATAGTTTGCTGTTTGAACTGACATTAAGATCTATGTTGTATCGTTTTGAGATTACATATGCATGAGATCTATTAGAGTAAATGCCAGTGAGAGAAAATAGGAAAGAAACCAGGATTGTCTCAGGGTACCACCAGATTGCAATGCAGTTCTGACTGTTGAGGGAAAGAGAAGTGGGGAAGATTGGGTAGAAGAGTCCTCTGGGACCTCAATTATTCTAATATTGTTTCACTTTATGATATCCCTGATCTCTTGAATCCACCCCTTCATGAGCCAGTAGTTATTTATCTTTTCTCACCATCCTTATTTTCCATCATATTGTCTTCTATATAACTGACATTTCTTCCTCGTTTATCCTAGCAGTTAGAGCCTCTATTTTTTATTGCATCTCAGAAATAACATTTTTTATTTCAACCTGATTTAGGTTTTAGTTCTTTTATTTCTCCAGTAAGGGATTCTTTAGTGTCTCCTATGGTTTTTTTCAAGCCCAAAGAGTATCTTTACAATTGTTGTTTTGAATTCTAGTTCTGACATTTTACTTACATCCATATTCATTAGATTCCTGGCTGTGAGTTCTGCTTCTTGTTCTCTTTTTGGGGTGAGTTCTTCCATCTTGTCATTATGTCCAGAAAAGAATAAAACAAAGGGAGGGAAAATACAAATATAGCAGCAATGATACCAGAAAAATGTATACTACACAAATCAGAAGAGAACAGAAACCAAAAAGAAAAAAAAAAACTGATAATAAAATCAAGCAAGAAATAGAACATAACAGAACAATAAACTGGATCCTGAGTATTTTGGTCTGTTTGTTAGAAGAAACTAGATCCCAAAATAGGCAAGAAAGAAAACCTCAAAAATGTTTAAGTGTAAAATGAAGTTTAAAATGAAACTTGAAAGTGTAAAAGTGTAAAAATGAAATTTAAATTTAAAAAAGACTTAAAAATAATTAATAAGATAATAAAATAATTGAAAAGGAAAATAAAATATAAAACTGAAGGACTAAAAAATAATAACTATACTGGAAAAATACACACTACACAAATCAGAAGAGAACAGAAACCAATAAGATAAGAAAAGGGAAAAAAATGGGAATAAAATCCGACAAGAAGTTGAACAGAACAGAACAATAATCTAGATCCAGGGTGTATTTTGGTCTGTTTGTTAGAAGAAACCAGATGCTAAAAATAGGCAAGAAAGATAAATATATATATATATATATATATATATATATATATATATATATATGCCTATTTTGGGATCTTGCCTATACTTGACTATATTTGGGATACACACACACACACACACACAAATGCAGTTGAATACAATGAAATGAAGCCAAAAATGAAATATATATATATTTATAAACTGTAAGTGTAAAAATGAAAATTTAAAAAGACAAAAATAATTGAAAAGACAAGAAAATAATTGGACCCCGCTGGCAGCCCCGCCAGGATTGTGCTGTACTTACCACCAATACCACTTACTTAGAGCCACCACTCCACCACTACCCTTTGGAATGGCCAGGAGGGGACCTGCCTACAGCCTGAGCTGGGAGGTAGAGCAGAAGATCGAGAAACAGTAGGATGCAGACCTGGAGCAGATCCTGATCCAGTGAATCACCACCCAGTGCCACAAGGATGTGGGCTGGCTCTAGCCTGGGTGGGAGAACTTCCAGAACAGGCTTAAGGATGGCATGGTTCTGTGTGAGCTCATCAACAGGCTGTACCCCAAGGGACAGACCCCAGGGAAAAATATCCAGGCCTCCACTAGAGCCTGCTGGAGCAGATATCTCAGTTCCTGCAGGCAGCCAAGCACTGTGGCATCAGCACCACTGACATCTTCCAGACTGTGGACATCTGGGAAGAAAAGAGCATAGCCTATATGCAGTGGATGCTGATGAACCTGGGTGGACTGGTGGTAGCCCAGGGTAATGGGCTTTTCTCTGGGGATCCCAACTGTTTTCCCAAGAAGTCTAAGGACAACCCTTGGAACTTCTCAGACAACCAGCTGCAAGAGGGCAAGATTGTCATTGGTTTGCAGATGGGCAGCAACTGCTGGGCATCCCAGGCCAGGATGCCCTGCCAGATCCTCTGATCTTATCCCAGCCCTGTTCCTGCCCTTCCATGAATGGTGTGTGTGTGTGTGTGTGTGTATGTGTGTGTATACACATTTTATATACATATAAACATATATATATATGTTTTAGCAGTGACATTCCCTGAGAGCTCCTGGGACTTTCAGACTCCCTTCTGCCAGAGTGGGGGCCTGGCCTGGACTGCCTCCTCTGGGGGTGCCCAATGGCAGGTTCTCTCCTTGTGCTTATTAATACATTCCCTTCTTTAAACCCCTCCCCCCGAAAAGACAAGAAAATAATTGAAAAGTGTAAAAATAGGGGCGCCTGGGTGGCTCAGTGGGTTAAAGCCTCTGCCTTCGGCTCAGGTCATGATCCCAGGGTCCTGGGATCGAGCCTGGCGTCAGGCTCTCTGCTCCGCGGGGAGCCTGCTTCCTCCCCTCTCTCTCTCTGCCTGCCTCTCTGCCTACTTGTGATCTCTCTCTCTCTGTCAAATAAATAAAATAAAATAAAAATTTTTTTAAATTAAAAAAAAAGTGTAAAAATATAAAAGTGAAGGACTAAAGAATAATAATTATACCAGAAAAATATACATTGCACAGTCAGAAGAGAACAGAAACCAAGCAGAAAAGGGAAAAAAGGGAATAAAATGGAAATAAAATCAGACAAGAAGTTGATCAGAACAGAACAATAAACTAGACCCTGGTGTATTTTGGTCTGTTTGTTAGAAAAAACTAGATCCCGAAATTGGTCAGAAAGGGAAAATAAAATAAGATAAAATAAAATATATTTGAATACAATGAACGGAAGCCAAAAATGAAAAATATATAAACGGCAAGTGAAAAAGT
Source organism: Enhydra lutris kenyoni (assembly GCF_002288905.1). Taxonomy (NCBI): domain Eukaryota; kingdom Metazoa; phylum Chordata; class Mammalia; order Carnivora; family Mustelidae; genus Enhydra; species Enhydra lutris. The sequence continues at coordinate 8,618,337 of NW_019154124.1, forward strand.
GAAAATTAAAAAATAATTGATAAAATAAAATAGCTGCAAAGGATAATAAAATATAAAAAAGGATTAAAGAAAAATAAGAAAAAACCACGAATACTATATACTTCTTTCCCCTAAAGCTGGAGTTTTACAGTTTTGTATGATTGGTAAACTTGGTATTTGCCAGAAGTTCCCATGCCCATTTTAATTGGATCATTTGTATATAATTTATATATTTTGGATACTAATCCCTTACTGGATATATCATTTGCAAGTATCTTCTCCCATTCAGTAGCTTGTCTTTTTGTTCAGTTGATATTTTCCTTTGCTGGGCAGAAGCTTTTAGTTTTGATGTAGTCCCAATAGTTTATTTTTGCTTTTATTTCCTTTGCCTGAAGAAACTATCTAGAAAAATGGTGCTATGGCCCATGTCAGAGAAATTACTGTCTATGCTCTTTTATGGGGTTTATAGTTTCAGATCTCACATTTTGGATTATTTCTGTGTTTGGTGTATGAAAGTGGTCCAGTTTCATTCTTTTGCATATAATTGTCCAGTTTTCCCAACACCATTTGTTAAAGACACCATTTTTTTTCCATTGCATATTCCTGCCTCCTTTGTCATAGGTTAACTGACTATTTTATATGGGTATATTTCTGGGCTCTCTCTTGTGCTCCATTGATTTATGTGTCTACTTTTGTGCCAGTTCCACAGTGTTTTGATTACAACAGCTTTGCAGTATATCCTGAAATCTGGGATTGTGATACCTCGTTTTGTTCTTCTTTTTCGAGATTGCTCTTGTTGTTTTGGTCTTCTTTGTTTACACAGAAATTTGGGATTATTTGTTGTACTTTATAAAAAATGCTATTGGTATTTTGATAGGGCTTGCATTAAATCAAGATATAGCACATTTCTATCATCCTGGAAAACTTCCTTCTGTTCCTTTGGAATTAGTCGACTCCTCCCTCAACCTCAAACAAGTATTAACCTGATTTTTAACACTATAGATTCACTTTTTTAGTACTAAAAATTCATATAAATGGACTTTTACTATATGTACTTCCTTATGTCTATCTTCTTTCACTTGTTATAAAGTTTTAAGATTCATCGATATTATATGTAGGTAAATCTTTTTTTTTTTTAATTCCTAGGCAATATTGCCTTGGATGAATATATCCAGATTGCCTTCATAGTCAATTGGTGTTCCATAATCAGACACTCCCTACCAGATCCTAGTAGTACACCAGAAGGTGTTTTTCAAAAAGTCTGTAATTCTCTATTTCATATAGCACTGTTGCTCTAGGAACCACATAATCTGAAGTATGAGTCTCCCATTAGGTCTAGTCATAAACTTCACACCATGTCTTTTTCACCAATGATGCTTTGAATTCCACAGAGTCTGTAAGGAGGCATCACAGCATAGAGCTTTATTTAAAATAAATTTATTTTGGGATAATTCATAGTAAGCAATAATACAGAGATTCTGTGCACATTTTACAGTTTCTCTCAATGATATTTCTTTTTTTTTTTTAAAGATTATGTTTATTTTTGAGAGACAGAACGAGAGAGCTGGCGAAGGAGCAGAGAGAGAGAGACAAGCTCGATATAGGGCTCAATCTTGGGACCCTGAGATCATGACCTAAGCCAAAACCAAGAGTTGGACACTCAGCTAACTGAGCCACCCAGGCGCCCCTCAATGGTAACTTCTTGCAAAATTATAGTAAATATACAGGGTATTATCATTCATTTTGTCAAGATAAAAACATTTTTATCATCACAAAGGTCTCTCATGTTGCCATCCTACAGTCACATCCACTTCTCTCCCACCCCCCATCTGGTCCTTAAGTCTGGGCAACCACTAATCTATTCTCCATTTCTAAGATTTTGTCATTTCAATAGAGATGTGTAAGTGGAAATATATAGTATGAAACCATTTGGTATTGGCTTTTTTTCACTCTCTTTAATTCCCTGGAGATTCATTCAGATTGTTATGTGTATCACTGGTTTGTTCTTTTTTTTTTAATTGCTGAATAGTAGTCCATGGTGTGGATATACCACAGTTTGTTTAAGTGTGTTGAAGGATATCTGGATTGTTTCCAAATTTTGCATATTATGAATAGAGCTGCTATGAGCATTCATATAGATTTTTTTTTTTTTTGTGAGCATAAGCTTTCGTTTCTTTGTGGCAAATGCTCAAGCGCAATTGAAGAGTCATATGGCAGTTGTGTTTAGGTTTTTGAGAAACTGCCAAAATATTCTCAGAGTGGTTGTATCATTTTATATTCCAGTTTCTCCACATCCTTGTCAGTATATGATGTTGTCACTATTTTTAATTTAGCTACTCTGATAGGTGTACAGTGATTTTTCATTTTGTTTTAAATTTTCATTTCCATAATGACTAAGGATGTTGAACATCTTCTATGTGCTTATTTGCCATCTGTTTCCTTTCTGTGAAATATCTGATCATTCATTTTTTGGCATGAAGACTATTGTTGTAATAGTTTTTGTAATGTTTAAGTATTCCCTTTCCCCAGTGTATAGTCACCCAATTAAATGGCTGTAGTTTCCATTAGGAAAAGATTGGAATATTTATGACCATTTATACTTGTCATGGTGTTCCAGGGTCCTCTCTGCTCTGGACTTCCAAAAACTAACAAGAGGCCATGACTCTTTGCTAGGGCAACTATTCTCAGAATTCTGGTTATCTTTAAAATCTTTTAATTTTCCAGATTGTGCAGTATCCTTATTTCCTGTTCATCTCACTTGCCTTTAGGAAAGCTGTGTATTAAACACTTCCATAAGTCTCTGCTTATCAAGCATCCCTAGTTTTTTCTCTGACCTCACCACCCATAATTATTGCATCCATCCAGCTTCTGTCCCTGCTTGGACTCTATTGTTTTGAGAGCATAGCATAACTTTTGCTATTATTTGACCCTATTCTCTAATGTCATCCTCTATTTATTAGCCCTAACCTACAGAGGAGAACTGTGCTAAACTTTCAAATATTGCTGATGACCTTCTCATTAACATATTTTTTATAATTTGGGTAAGTATTGTGGGTTTTCTGGCCCTATATGTTATATTCACTCTAGCAAACCCACTTATATTAGCTTTTAAATAACCTTTTCCCACTATCTGATATAGTAATTCAGGCATTTCTACCTCACTTAGTATAAGCCATTACATTTTGCATGCTTCTGGGAGTTATCCTAATAAGATGTTTATGTCTCTTTAAGCATTTGACAGAAAATTATATTCCATATCTTGGGAGAGGATATATTGATAGTTTCCTCCTATCCAACTTTATGTTCTGGCATTCTTGATTACACTCCCTTAGATCTAGTCCCACTGGTTCCTCCTGGCACATGATGGCTACGTCCGGTAGCTCTTTTGGGGTACAGTTCCTTTCCACCCCATGCCCAGAATTTTTCAGTCAGGACAGATTTCAAGGGATGTTTTGTGGGGAAGAGGCCTCTGCATTTTTTTTTTTTTTTTTAAAGCAAGGGAGACTGTTATCCTGTTTTAGAGAGACGTGAGCCATTTCTATAGGCTCAGCAAACCTAGAAGACTTAGAGAATTTTCAGGGCAACCAGAAATGGATATAACCATTCCATATGTCAGGGTCCTATTTTTCTCTTCACTATGTTTCCAACCTAAGCATAGCACTTCTGCCTTAGTTGGGAGTTAAACAGTTTTAGTTTGGTGAATCTGAGGCTTGTGTTCTGAGCTGGGTCCTCAGTTTTCTCTGCCCTCTGGCTGCAAGAAACAAAAGTCTCCAGACCGTTGGTCTTTCACCCTTAGCTTTTACTTGCTGATTAATCACCTTGGCTATATATCATCTTATTCAGAATGATCAAGTTTATCAAAAACCACTCAACTGGGGACGCCTGGGTGGCTCAGTTGGTTGAGTGGCTGCCTTTGGCTCAGGTCATGATCCCGGAGTCCTGGGATTGAGTTCCACATCAGGCTCCTTTCTCGGCGGGGAGCCTGCTTCTCCCTCTGCCTCTGCCTGCCACTCTGTCTGCCTGTGCTTGCTCGCTCTCTCTCTGACAAATAAATAAATAAAATCTTAAAAAAAAAAAATACAAACCACTCAATTGTACTGTTCTTATAGTTGTGGTTTCCCCCATATTTCTTAAATAGTTTATATGCTACACCAGCCAGTGCACTCCCATCCTTCATTATGGCACCCCAGTACCACACTAGTAACAGTTTTAACATGTGCATTGCCATGTTGTGCCAGTGGTACTATATTCCAGTCATAGTTTGCCATGCGGTAGGGAGTGATCCAACTTCAAATTCCCATCCAAATTTGGCTGTCTTGAACAACTCCAGGTTCTAAGCTCACAGGGAAGCAGAATCTGTGATAGAGATTAGTGTGCAGGTGGTTTATTATAATTTTGGAGAGGAAATGAAAGAAGTAGAACTTTGCAAAGGAAGAAGATTAACTGGATCCAGTTTCAACTGAAGCCTTAGCTGAACTTCAGGTTATGTAAAGATGGATTGACCGTTCAGAAATGCTCTGAATTGGAGCAAGGAAGACAGACCTTTCTATGTTCAGCTTCACTTGGAAAAGAAATATCACCTTGGGCAAGGTGGCTGTTTTTAGTTGTCTGATAGGACTGATAGCTGAGAGCTATCTGCCAGACCCCCTCTTAGCAGTTTGTTTAAAAATATATGCAGGGATGCCTGGGTGGCTCAGTGGGTTCAGCCTCTTGGTCCTGGGATCAAGCCCCGCATCAGGCTCTCTGCTCAGCAGGGAGCCTGCTTCCTCCTCTCTCTCTGCCTGCTTCTCTGCCTATTTGTGATCTCTGTCTGTCAAATAAATAAATAAAATCTTAAAAAAAAAGAATATATACAGAATATCATCCCATACTAGTATATATAGATATTTCTCATTCCATTTTAAAGTTGCATAGTACCCCAATATGTGCATACACCAGAGTTTATTCAATGCATTCTTTTTTTTTTTTTTTTTTAAAGATTTTATTTATTTATTAGACAGAGAGAGACACAGCGAGAGAGAGAACACAAGCGGGGGAGTGGGAGAGGGAGAAGCAGGCTTCCTGGAGCAGGGAGCCCAATGCGGGGCTCGATCCCAGGACCTCGGGATCATGACCTAAGCCAAAGGCAGACCCTTAATGACTGAGCCACCCAGGTGCTCCTCAATGCATTTTTTTAAAAGATTTTATTTATTTATTTGAGAGAGGGGGACCACAAGCCAGGGACAGGGGGTAGAGGGAGAGGGAGAAACAGGTTCTCCACTGAGCAGGGAACCTGATGGGGGGCTCAATCCCAGGACCCTGAGATCATGACCAGAGCCCAAGGCAGATGCTTAACTGAGTGAGCCACCCAGGTGCCACAATCCATTCCCTTTTGATATGTATATATATATATATATATATATATATATATATATATGTTTCTGTCTTCAAGTATTAAATAGTACTACTAAAAATAACCTTATTTTTACATCCTTTTTTTATTTTTGTCAGTGTAACTTTGAGATAGACTCATAGAAGTAAGACTCCTGCTTCAAAAGGTAAATATATATGCAATATTGCTGGATATATCCAATATCCCTTTCATAGGCATTTTACCATTTTGCAGCACCAACAACAAGTAATGGCAGTGCCATTTATTCATAATCTCATCAATAGACGGTGTTGTTAAACTTTTGATTTTCCAATCTGATATGTGAGAAATGACATCTCAATGTAGTTTTAATTTACATTTCTCTTATTTTGAATGATTCTGAGCATCTTTTCATATGGGTAAGAGTCATTTACATTTTTAACTGTCTCTTCATCTTTCTAACTCATTTTTCTGTGGGGTTGATGGTTTTTTTGTGTGTCTATTTTTGTCATTTAGAAGTACTGTATACACTGTAGAGAGTAACCCTTTTTAACTTAAATTACAAATTCATTTTTGCAATTTTCCATCTGTCTTTCTATTTTGCCCATATATTTTGTGATGTAAAGTTTTATTTTATTTTTATGTAATCAAATGTATCTATCTTTTTTCCATACTGCTTCTAAATTATGGTTGGAAAACATTTCTTCATTTCTAGCATATAGAGTAATTTACACATGATTTTTGAGGAGTCCTGCTCCAGGCCAAAAACTTATGTGTGATCATTTAGGTCCAAATTAAGGCAGGTATAGTCTTTACCCGGAAATCTGCCCTCCTCACACCGGACTTGGTGCACAGTCTGGAGGAAGGTACAGTTAAGGACTCAGCATTCCCACACCTACAATGCTCTTGGATTGCAGATATAGAAATATCTGCATCTATAGCCCTAATGCCTCCATTTAGAGACCTACTTGGTTGCGGGGAAGGGCCTATCCAAGGTACCTCTTTCATGGATATCACCTTATCCAGGCACCTTAAAGATGCTTTTCTCCACTTTCACTCAAGATTCAGTGTTGTTCAACTTCAAGCCCTTCTTCAAGTCTCTCCTTGCCCCCCCACCCCAGGTCCATACAAAGCTGGAGATTTCCTCCCATCTGCTTACATCTGACCCTCACCCTGCAATTGTTAGGGGGAAAAAATAAAGCACTGGGAAAGCCAGTAGTTTTTTCCTGCTTTGCCTCTTACTTATGATATCTCAATGAGTGAATAAAGGCTTGATTTTCTCTTTCATTTTGACTTGTCCTAATTTACCACCTCAACACGTGGCAGCTCAGCGATCTCCAGCTCAGCCGTTGACAATTTTAAATACTTACATTAATTCAATTTTTGCACTCCTATCTCTGATACATTTGTAATTTTTAGTGTGAGGAATGGATCCAATCATTCTCTATAAAGCTATTTTGTCACGCCATCATCATTTATTTCAAAGAACATCCCCCCCACCCATTTTGAAATATCACCTCTAAACTAATTATTTATTGTTGCTTAAACCTTCTGCCTGGAAGTGAAACCTATCACTTCCAATCACAATTTATAGGCTAAAGCAAATTCCATAGTGAAGCCTGAGGCCAATAGGGTAGGAAGGGATAATCCTACCCCAGGAAGGAGTACCAAATATTTATAAATAATAATAACATCTATTACACATTCCTATCCCCATCTGTGCAGAGGCATCTCCCCATCCAAAATAACAAATGAGGCACCCACTGTTAGTTTCCAGTGCAATCTTCTAGATGTTTTCAAGATTAATCAATGATAAATGTTAGTGGGGGTAATGTTCATCCTGTCTTCTTCCTGAACTTAGTAGAGATTCTCTGAGTGTTTTTCCATACAGCATAATGCTGGGTTTGGCATTGAAATAGATATATTTTATCATTCTTATATAATTGAGTATTCAGTTTTGCCAAATTCCAAATTTTCAACATCTATGGGATACTAATATACAATTTTTCTAAGATCTACTAAGAGGATGCATAATGTTAGCATATTTCTCAATTTTGAGTTTTATTTTATATTTTTTGTTTAATCTTTCACTAGATTATGATTTGTTATTACATTAATATCTCCTGAATACTTACAAGGAATAAACAATATATTTAAATTATGCCACAGAGTCTGGCACAAGGTTCAAGCACAAGATATTAGATATTATTATTTACCTATAGAGTTCCTTCTATTTCTATATTTCCTTTGTTTTATATATAAATTTTAAATCATCTGGACTTTAGCCTAACATGTAAGGACATTCAATTGTTCTTTCTCCCTTCCTCTCTCTATTCCCCTCCCTTCCCTCCTTCCCTCCCTCCCTCCTTTCTTCCATCTCTTCTTCCCTCCTTCCTTCCATCTCCCCTTCCTTCCTTCCTTCCTTCCTTCCTTCCTTCCTTCCTTCCTTTTTTGGCTGTCTGCTAATGGTTAGCTGAATGTTTTAATAACCTGTATTGACTCTTCACTCATTTCTCCCTTGATTTGAAATGCTACCTTTACCTTTTATGAATATATTTGATTCTCTTTCATTGATGGGCTCTTGCCACAGTGCCATATTAAATTCCTATTTTTCTCTACTTCACTGTAGTTCCTAGCCACACAGACCTTCTCATGGTACAATACACCACCTCTCACCACTTTCTGTTGCTAGTGCTGCTGGTATTTATGCTGTCAGTATAAGTATTTTTTAAAAAGTAGTTAAAAATTTCTTTTGAGTCAGCATGAAGAGATAGGGAGTAGAGAAATTTAGGAGTACAATTCCTATCTGTCCCCACACTGTGGTGTAGGGTTCAACTATTTGATTTTACATTACTCACATTCCTTAGGCCCTGAAGCCAGAATCAGGCAGTTGTGTAAGACATAGCCTTATACTCCCTTTCTTAGAGCTACTATTTATCTATTTAAGACTACAGAACATGTACAATTCCAGAGTGCATTTTAAAAATTCAACACACTTTGTGATGCACTTAGGGATCATTCAGTAGATATTTGGGATATGATCTCTTGGTAACTTCAATCCAAATTGTAGTTCTTTGCTTCTGTCTTTTGTGAATTTGTACAGGTATTTTAACTGAAAATTGGAAGAGGTTGAATCAGGTCTATGTAGACTGCCATCTCCGTAACATGAAAATTCCATTACTTGTTTGTAATGATAGAAATCAATGAGCTGTTAAGGTTTGCCTAAAGCCTCTTACCAAACCAGACTTGAAGTGTTATTGAAATATAACTCTTTGACTCAATTTCCTGATATATATTTTATATATATATAATATATATAATATATAATTAACATATATCAATTACATATATATTTTATACACACATATATATACAAAATATGTGTGTATAACATATACAATATGTAAAAAATATATATACATATGCATATAACATATATATCTAATATGTATATAACATATCACACATTCATTCTCTGTATGAATATATACTTAAACCTTTACTGAGTAAACTAGGAGCCACATATCACTAAAGTTTTTTTGAAGACACTTTGCAAATATGTGGAATGTTTTGTGTACTTTTGTTCCTTAAACAAAAATTTCAGGAAAGTCCCCTCTTAATGTTATTTGCCAAATCAACAGATCCCCAGAGCAGGAATCCTCCCATTCCAAGGAACCAATGTGCATGTGGGACAAGATGAATAGCCTTTCACTTGCAATGACATGCTGAGGGATGTGCATACCAAAGTCAACATCACAAAGCATTGCCCTGATTCCCATTTTATGGATTTTCATTACTAAATAAAATTATCTTAGGGCAAGGTACTAATTTATACATATGTAAATAGTTTTCTTTTTGGTGTGGTATCTTTCAAAAAAATTTTTTTTCAACTATTCCTTCAGTGTAGAGGTTTCCAGTGTTATTTTGTATAACAAATTCTGAGGAGAATTGGGTGGGAAAGACAGAACATGCAGTTATACCAGAGATCTTCTTTTCCCTTACTGTTTTGGTTTTGGAACCAGACTCAATGCAGTTATCACTATGGATTTGTGATGTTCATAGTTCCTGATTTCTTTCCTAAATCATTGTGTAAAAAGTCATGTATATTAAAAAGGATTCAGCCTGTTGATCATAACTTTTGCCTTCAGTGTTTTGTATTTTTGATGTTTGAATCGGTTTTCCATGTTCGAATTAATATCAGGCTTTACTAAGGCATGTAATGAAAAGAAGTTTTAACATTGTGAAAGAGAAAATTTTCCTCATTCTAGTGTAAGGTTGTTTAAGTACTTTCATTTCTCCCACATTCAAGCCTTTTTAATGTTTCAAGAAGTTATTTTATTCAAAGTCACAGAGAATATTTGCCCTTAACTCTATATGTGAGTCTAACATCAGTTTAGAAATCTGAAGCTATATGTACATTATGAAGGCATAATATATGTAGGGCAACTTTAATATATGTGGTAGGTTCAAGTCACAGATCTATTTACAGCGGTGGAAATGTGATACTGACACTACAGGGACAAACTGACCTTTGCCATTCTGCTGGTGAGGTATCTACAGCAGCTACGTCCTCCTGAAAATGGTCGGGTTTTCCCATGTGGTTTTCTCTGTCGAGTGTGGATTAATCAGATAAGAAAGCAGAGATAGGTATCATCAATTCTTCTGAACAGAGTTCAGGCTACTCTGGTTAAAACAGCAAGCAATTTCATTTTGTTGGTTATGCATACAACTTTTCTTCCTTCATTTGCTCTTCTCTTTCTCAAAGTCGTATCTCCATAATTAAATTTATCTTCCATAATTAAATTTATGACTAAATTGGGACTGAGAATAGCTTTATTATAATTAATTATGTTGAAACAACTTCATTTTCCTTTTTCTCTAACAAGACCTTTTCTATAACACACACCAATTCACAGTTTGATTGCTTAAGCTTTGCACTGATACTGATCTCAGTGCACAGTGCAAATATGAAAGGAAAACTTATTGTTTAACTAAAATAAAAAATATCAATGGGATAACAAACCCAAAAATATTTTTGGTTTCACATTTCTAATGCCACTTGGACATTTATTCCTAGGGGATCTCCTGGCCACTTAAATTCAATCTGTCTGTAATCTCACTTTCCATCTTACCTCATTCATCCACCAGTAAACTTCAAGATACTTAAGAGAAGAGAATGTATCTTATTTGTCTCTTTATCTCTGGTGTCTGTCTAGCTCAGGGCCTGGTACATAGTAAGACCTCAATAAATATTCTTGAATGAATAAACTTGCCTCTTCTCTTGGATTGCTAAATTAAGTTTACCATACTGCCATCTCTCAGGCTTCAAAACTCTGTACAATCTTTACCTCCTAAATTCAATCCTGCCTAAGTTGTATATATTCCAAATGAACAATATCTTTCAAATATGACTCTTTGCCCATATCCACTGCTCCTTCACCTGTTCAAGATTTTATAGCTTCTCCTATACTAATGCATTAGTTTTATGTTTCCCCCAATTTCAATCTCTTTTTTTCTCAGTCTATTTTAAACAAGATGTAATATTCCAAAAGCACAGAATTTACCATGTCACTTTGTTAGGTGGACATTTTTTTTTTATATTTTTTTTATTATTAAATTTTATTTTTTATAAACATATAATATATTTTTATCCCCAGGGGTACAGGTCTGTGAATCACCAGGTTTACACACTTCACAGCACTCATCATAGCACATACCCTCCCCAATGTTAGGTGGACATTTTTAAACCTCTTAGGCCTTCACAGAATAAAATTCAACCCACTTTGCATTCAGAGATCTCTATAATGTGATCTCAAACTCCTGTGATCTCTAGGTCTCCTTAGTAAGGGACCCAGAGGCTGCCTATTATTCTTCCCACCTCTCTGCAATGTATATGACTCATGTGGTTTGGAGGATAGGAAAATTACCTTCCTCAAGCTTAAAACTGGCTTTGTTAAAAAACACAATTTGGGTTAACTTCATCCCATCTGGTATTAGGTCTTGCCACATTAGTTCTCATCTTCTGAAGTAAATGTATAGGAAGTCGTTCATTTAAGACAAAAGAAAACCTGAATTTCACTATGATTGCAAATTTGCTGTATAATCGAATCACTTTTGCATTAGGTTTCCTCCATTCACTGGGAAGACTGCAGTTACATTATCAGTTGGAGTTGCTTTATTAAGTCATTCACATCTTGCAGGATTACATGGCTCTTAAATTTCTTGAATCATTCTTCACATGATTTGAAACTCAGTGCCTTCATCTTATCCTCTCTCTCTTTCATCTTCCACAGATCTTCAAAGATGTCCAAGACCTCTGCTGTAACAACATAGTTCTTCAGGGATTCCTATGTGGATTGTGTCTATGAATCTACTGCACAAGGTATTTCTCTAATTCTTCAAATATGTTATTTTGTGCTTGAGAAACATGGTGAATCTCTGACAAAGAAACTGACAGTTTTTTCTTTTTTGCTTTTCACACATAGCAAAATAACATGAACTGCAGATGTCCATGGGCAAACTAATAACTTTTGTTATTTATTATTTGCTTACTTTCTACATTTATTCCCTTCAGTCTCCTTTTCACTTCCAAATTTTCTTCTAAGCTTAACATTTTTTTTGAAGATTTTTTTTTTATTTATTTCTTTGACAGAGACAGATCAGAAGTAGGCAGAGAGGAAGGCAGAGAGAGGAGGAAACAAGCTTCCTGCTGAGCAGAGAGCCTGATGTGGGACTCAATCCCAGGACCCTGAGATCATGACCTGAGCTGAAGGCAGAGGCTTTAACCCACTGAGCCACCCAGGCGCCCCTAAGCTTAACATTTTTTTTAGGTCTTGTACACTTAACTATTTTCCTTAAAGACTTTTCTACTTCCTTGAAAAACATTGTTACTCAACAGTGTGGGGAAGGTGATATGAAGACATTCTGTGTGTTAACCATTAAGCTCCTGAAAAGTGATCCTAGCTAGGAACTAAACTAGTCACAAATGTTTGTCTGTATATGTAAATTCATTACAGTAGAGCTTTCAATTCACCTTTCAAATTCTGAGTATAATTTTGCCAGTTATTATAGTAAATATCTGGGTAGTGCTAATACAGAAAGTGAATTATTTCAGGATATGTATTTCTGCACCATTTATTCATCTTGCTCTTACCTGTGTCTTCCACTTGAAATCTCTGTCCTAGCAGTCTCCTTCCCATTATATTTCATAAGTCCAAAATCCACTTGATTTTATGGTCATGTGCCATTTGCTATATGTGTCTTTGTTTCTTCGCAGATGGAAAAGAATACTTTTATTTGAATTGTCTTAACCTATTTTAATTCATTTATTCAGCAAATATTAAATATTATATGCTAATCATGACCAATTTCAAGCTACTAACATGTCATTGAATACAGAGTTGTGAAAATATACACACACAATCCAGCTCTATGGATACCATGGAATTCAACAAATGCTACAAATCGGGGGTGCCTTTTTCTCCAGAAAGCAGTTTACAAGTAAACCCAAGTCCAACTGTAAGCAATCCATAAAAATATATATTCATATCCATAAAAATGGATATATAAAATGGATATATATATGTATATATAATGACAAATAATTGTTTAGTATGATAGATAGTGATACCTATATCTACCAAGGAGAAATTAAAACAAGAAAAGAGAGAGGAGATGTGGGGTGGCAGAAGTGAATTTTAGATGTGACAGTCAGAGAAGACCTTGTTGAATAGAATAACAGTACACAGGGTGCGGGAGAGGGCTGTGGAGATCCTTCCAGACAAGGTATTTATTAGAAGGCTGTGAAATGGTAGCATGTCTGCTGTGTTGGAGAAACAATGAGATAAACATTATAGTTGGAGTAGAGAGAAAGCAATGAGAAGGTTGAGGATCAGGTAAGATGTAAAGGGGGTACTTCATAGGCCATAGTGGGGCTTTTAAAGGCCATAGTAGAACATTTCTTTTTACTCTTAATGATTAGGGAAACCATTGCACCATTTTTTTTTCTTAATGAGGTTTGACATTCTCTCAGTACTGTGTGAGAAATGGATTAACATGAGGCAAAAGCAGAAGCAAGGAGAATAGTAATAGGGTACATATTCAGGCAAGATACCATAGTGGCTTGGACCAAACTGACACGTGTAAATATAAGAATTGGTCTGTTTTTACAATATACTTTGAAGATGGAATTTGGCAAGATTTTTCAATGGATTATCTGCGGGGTGGGGAAATAGAGAGCAATAAAAATGTGGCTCCAAGTGTTTGGGAATGAGCAAATGGGGGAATGAGATGGAAAAGGTTTTAAGACAACATATGCTGTGGGGAAAATGGGGATATCAGGAGTGTTGGGAACTCAAATTTGGATATGTTAAGCATCATAAACAAAAGCCTGACTGGAGTGAGTTCAAGAAAGAATTGGGAAAGAAAAATTGTAGCAGCAATTATAGCTTACTCTTCTAAAATATTTTGCTGAAAAGATGAGCAAAAATGTACAGAAGTAGCTATAGGAGAAAGTGGTACAATTGAGGGTACTATTCTAGGACAGGAGAAGTAATAGCATATTTGCACACTGAGGAGAATGATCCAATAGAAAGGAAAAACTGATGTTACTAGAGGATTAGGAGAGAATTTCTGAAGAGACATACTTGGGTAGATGATAAGAATGGAGACTCGAAGGAAAGTAAAGAGACTGTGCAGAGCTAAGGGCTAGGAGATTTCGTTGATAATAGTAGGAGGAAAGGCAAGATATGTGGGCATTGATGCCCATGGGTGGATAGATACAGTGATGGGGACTTGAAGACATTTTCTTCTACTGTTTCTTTTTTCTCTTATAAAGAGAGAGTATATCCATGTGCTGAGAATAATCATGGAGAATAGTTTTCAAGGGGACAGGTGAAGAAATGACATATTTGGCATGGGAGTAGATTGCGGAAGGAAGCCTACATGGTGCAGGAACTGAACTGTGTTTTGGGCAGCAGTGAGGGACCTCTGGACTTAATGGTCACAAATCTGAAGTGAGGCTAATCAGTGAGATTTTGTGTTTTTCACCTGTCATGTTCAGTTGTGTGTGCCAACAGAGAGCAGGTGGATATAGTAATAGTTGGAAAAAATTTCCTTTTGAATATTGCAGAATTTGAAGCTTATTCTTAGAGCAATAAGTTTGTCCAAAAGGGCTCTTCAAGAAGATGTATAGCACATTTAGAGATGGATATGACACATAGAGTCTTCCTAAAAAACTGTGATGTGTTGATCAAGAGAAAAAAAAAATAAGTGTTCTTTTTACAAGTAATGGCCGTTTTATCTCTGAAGTGTTCTAAGCAGTTTATTTCTCCTTCTGCTTTTGGATTTGCAGAGATATTGTTTCTTTTTGTCTGGTTTTATCTCAGTTCATTACTTACAGTTTATATTTTATAAAACCAGAAGGTGGTTTGATATAGTGTAATGTATTTCTATGGTGCTACATTTCAGTGGCAGTCTTCTGTTTTTATAGCTCTATGTTACATCCCTTTGAGATATAGGCTTAGTCCAAAATAATTTGTTTGCTCAAGCACAGGATTTTGACTTCAGTTCTTCTCCCTTGCTACCACTCAATAAAAATTTCCTATTTCATTTAAAGAAACAATATGTGTTAAAATACAAAATAGGCCAATAGAAAACATTTAGTTTAATCACAAATGGTTTTGAAGACACTAATTTTAGTTTATCAAGACCTTATAGTATCATATTATTTAAAATTCAGAAATAACACTGCAAATCTTAAGCCAGTGTGATCTCATCTGGTCTATTTTATTTTTTTAAATTAGAACAATTCACCATTTAATAAATGAAGCCCTTTCCTTTTTGTAGTAAATACTTACCGTCATTACTTGGAAGGATACTTAATTGTGCTTGGGGTTTAAATCATCAAAAAAAATTTTTTTTTCAAAGAGGCTGAAAATGTTCTGCTTTAATTTTTCTATATATTTTTGCAACCTTAGTTTAGAACATACCATATTCCAGTATCAGTGGCGTGGGACATCAATATTAGACTGCTTTCAAAACGTTAAAATTTGGTAGGAGAGAAATACTATCACAGAAGTATTCCATGGGAGTAAACCAAGCAACAAGAGTGAAATGCTGAGTGTGAACCAAGTCAGACCTGGAATGCTGAGGTTAAGTGAGGGTGGTTGTTTGTTTAAAACTTTGTCACTTAAGCATGTTTATATTACAAGGACTTACTCCAAGCTTCTTTGTATATCTTATCTCAGTGTCATAGGTTTGCTATCAGTTACTACTTAGACTGCTTTGGGTCCCTTATAATTTAATTTCATGAACCCTAAATGCGAAAAATAGCCCTAGGAGAAAAACTGTAATTAAATTGAAAGTGACCCCTCTGAATCTACATGTGTTTTTGTTGACAAGTATAAATTGAAATACTCTCAATAAATTGGAATCTCTGGGAACTGGAATCTTTTCTGAGTATTATTTATAGAAACATTATCCTCCAGACTGATGGTGTGGTTTTGGTCTTTCCTTGTTCTAGTTTTCTACCTGATGCAAAAGTGATTATTCTTAAATTCTAATCTGATCTTGTTACTCTGAACTAAAATTCTTCACTGACTTCCCAAGAAAAGTTCCAAACTTGTTAGGCTAATATCAAGGAACCCTTAACATTCTCGACTTTTCTAGCTTCATTTCCCATGCAGTATTCAAGAAACTCATGCTCTCTTCCATCTCTGGCCCTCCACATATGGCACCATCATTCCATCATTCTACAGTAGAATGTTTTTGTTAGATCGTATTTCACCATCATTATTACTACCACTACTAACACACACACATAGACACATACATACCCGCCATCAGAATAACTTTTCATTTTCATTAATAATTTAACATCTCTCAGATACCTTTCCTGACCTCTCAGTTTGGTTTGACTTCATACCCCAAATATTTTCTCATTGTACCCTGTTCATCTACATTTTCACCACATTGGAAATGCATTTAAAAAAAAAAAAGTATTTTATTTATTTATTTGACAGGGAGAGATCACAAGCAGGCAGAGAGAGATGGGGAAGCAGGCTCCCTGCTGAGCAGAGAGCCTGATGTGGGGCTCAATCCCAGGACCCTGGGATCATGACCTGAGCCAAAGGCAGAGGCTTTAACCCACTGAGGCACCCAGGCACCCCTGGAAATGCACTTTTATGCATCTCTTTTCCTTAGTAGGTTTCCATTTAGTGATTCTTGTGATGATTGACATCTTTTGTTTCTACATATCTCTTGAGGGTTAACTGAAGGCTCTGCTCTGTGACATCCTTACTCAGGAATGCAGAATAAAAGAAAATTCACCATCTGTAATGTCACCAGTAGCTAAGGAATTCAAAGGAAACAGGGTGGATCATATGCTGGCACTTAAATCTTTCACCATGGTAAAACTCATAACAATTCCTCACACATTTCATTGGCCAGAATGAGTCACAAGGCCTCATCTAATTTCACAGAAACAAGGAAGTGAAAGCCTACCATGGATCGGAAGGAAGGGAACCAGAAATATCTCTGAAGGGCACCAATACCCTCAACAGTGCTTAAACCAGGGTAGATAATACCATGGTATATAAGATGATAGTTAACTCTACTTTAAGTATTTTTTTTTAACTCTACTTCAATTTTAAACTTAACCTGGAATCCCTTTTGGAAAATATTGTGATGATGGATTCTATTCAAAAAATAATTTATAAAACCAAAACATAAATAAATAAAAAGAAAGAGCAGTCTTTTGATCTTATTCATCTGTGTGATATTCAAGTTTGCCACCTAAGAAAGTGGTTTTATGTTTAAGGTCATATTTGTGTTATGTGACCATTAGCAAAGGCTAAAAAAAAATCTGTTTGAAAGAAAATAACTTAAGCCTACATGTTATTCAGGGAAAAATAGATTTTTCTGGTTTACATCTGAATTTTTTTTCATTTTCTTCTTTTCTGTATTCCTTAAAAAGATTATATTATTATTATGTATATATCCAGCATATAGTATATATTAAAAAGGCAGTTTCCTGAGTTTCAATTTTCATACTTATATATAAATATGGAAGTATTTATATGCTAAATTTATTTCTACACATAAATAAAATCTGAAAGATCTTTTTGGAATATATATTAAGCAGTTTTGTATAGATTTCTTTTTTTGTGAATACATTCTTTGAAGTCAATGAATACAAGTATTTGTTTTCTAATTATATATGAATGTTGAAAAAGGAATGTCATCATGTTCTTGAAAAAAACTTTCCAAAATGACTTCATCAAAAATATAAATAGATACTAAATCAGGGATTGCATTTTTATCTGAGCATAAGTAAATAGAATAACTTTAAAGCAATGAATACAAATGTTTACTTAATTTTTTCAACTTATTTTCTTCCTAAAAATAAACTGGAGAAATATGTACTTTAAGTTTGTTGTTAAAGACTGCTTTTATAATTATTATTCATGTAATGTCACAGAAATTCAGTAAGAGATCACTGATGCTTTTTATCCCAAGATCAGAATATTATGCAACATCACAAATATTATTGGTCAAGTGTACATTGGCTCTCACCCATTGGGGGCCTTATGACCAGAAATGTAAGAAAGAGAGCAATGGCATATTCAATTATGTCTTTGTTCGTTCATTCTACAAAAACATGTATTCATTCTACAAATACGTCCTTTTAAGGACTTTATAGCTGGTGTTGAAGGGGTCAACAAATTACAGCAATGTAAATAAGTAAATTATATAGCTTTTGAGAAGGTGGTATGCACTATAGAAACAAATTATGGTAAAGGAGTCTGGCAATCACACTGTGTCATTGACTCAGCTCTCTAATTGTTATGTTTTTTCCACTCTCAACATACATTGTATCTATTTTTAAGTCATTTTGAAAATTTTACTTTTGAGTTGGTTTGGTTCACCACAAAGTCTTATTAAAACAAAAGGGAGGGGAGGTGAGTGAGGGGATGGGCTAATTGGGTGATGGGCGTTAAGAAGGGCAAGTGATGTGATGAGCACTGGGTATTATCCACAACTGATGAATTATTGAATTATTGAACACTACATATGAAACTAATGATGTACTATATGTTGGTTAATTGAAATTAAACAAAAAGAATGAAAGGGAGGGGCAGTTGGGTGGCTCAGATGGTTAAGTGTCTGCCTTTGGCTCAGGTTATGATATCAGTGTCCTGGGATTGAGCCCCATATCGGGCTCCCAGCTCAGTGAGGAGTCTGCTTCTCCCTCTCCCTCTACCTCTGCCTCTGCATCTTCTGCTTGTGCTCTATCGCTCTCTCAAATGAATAAATAAAGTCTTTTAAAATATAAATAAATAAAAGGAATTTATCATAAAAGAAAAGAAAGAGAATAGCATTAATTTAGGTTACTCAGCAAAAACTATTGATAGCAAATTTACATATTAAACTGCTAGTATATTTTTAGTTGCTAAATGACTATGCCGAGTATTGTAATCTTTTATTTGGTAAAATGCTAATAACATCAGAATTTTTTTAAGGGAAGAATATAAGAAAATTTTGATTGATTATAAAATACTTGATATTGTGATAGAGGTTGGACTTTTACTAAATTATAAATGGGAACACCTTATATTTTAAATAATAATTTAAGTAGTTTTTAGGTGCTAACTACTGGTTCCACATTTTCCTTTTACATCTGTGGTGAGCTCATTTTTCTACTCCCTTCTCAACAGTATAGTTGTGAGTAGAGTTTAAGCAAATAGTACTTAAATGTATAAAGTTGTGGTATCACCATATTCCACAGATCATAGACAAATTTGAAATTTGACCTTCGGGAAAATACAATTAGAGAATAAATTTCCCAAAACTATTTTGAGTAAGAACTTTATCATACAAAGTCTCTCTCTGTCTTTAAAAAAATTTTTTGAGCTTTGGCTCTCTGACTCTATTGGCAACCATTTTTATAATTTTTATTTTTTTTACAGTAAAGTTTTCTTGTAAGCTTCAGAAATGACAACTATTAAATTATAACTCCTTAATCCAATCTACCCTTTGCTCTTTCCTTAAAATGTATCTTCATTGATGAGTCACGTTCTCTTATTCCTTTCAACCCATGAATCATTACATCATTTCTGTGGTATAATTACCTGCGCTGCCTTCATTTAGTTACTGGAAGAGGCATTATATAAAGTTAGTGAATTTCTCTTGGAAATGATAACTTAGATTATGTCCATTTGTAATACAATTTCTTGGGTATTTTCTCTTATTATGTCATTACATTGATAGAGAATGCATCAACTATTTTAAACTTACCCAAACTAACTATAATTTAACTGCTTTTATTTGCTACAATATTTTTGGCTGAATATTCACAAAGACTTCAGAATTAAATTTTAAATATGATATACAGACAAGATAATACAGAAATACTAATGAGAACAAGTAAGTTTTGTTGGGCTAGATTAATTTTTTTTTTTTAAATTTGGTGCTCAAGGGAGCTGGATAATAATCATTGGCAGAAGAAGTTGTGGTTTGAAAAAATATCTAGTGTGCTTTTAGCTTCAGTTCAGATTAAGATAAAAAAATGTAGACAATATTAAAAATTTTTTTTTAAATTCTTCCAAACAGATGATATCCTTGAATATGGGTTTAGTTAACTAAGCTGTGAACTTTGTCTTAGTATCCTGTCCCTGTATCTTCTTAAAATGTAGTCTAATTAGATTTGTTTTGTGATTTATTTCCTGCTTAATAGAAAATTAATTGAAGTAGAGATATATTGTCTATTGTGAATATGACATTGTTTTCATTTCTTATAAAGGCAAACAGAGATATTCAATGGACTTGGCTATGAAAATTGTTATCACAAATTTGGAAACATTGTTCTTAAATTAGGATGGGTAATATGATAAATTACTTTGTCTTCCTTATTGAAAAATATATGGATATTGACTCTGGCATTCTAAATGACAGGATAAAAACTGAATACGTTTAAGTGAAAAATCAAATCTCTGCTTTAGTTGTATATTGTGGTTTTTGCATCATGTGTCTGCATTGTGATATTATGGTTTAGAACATAAGATTGGGAATCAAAGTCTTCCATGGTTAAAATTCTATTACTAAATTGTAATGGAACTTAGGTAATGTAGTTAACTTGTTGGCATCTCAGTTTCCAGATCTATAAAATGGTAATAACGGTTAAATAGCAAAAGTCAGAGGACTAAATTTGAAGATTTAACTGGCTTTATATTTAGGCGATTCATTAATCAGTAGCATACTATCTAACAAAAGAAAGGAACTCCACCGAGCTGCAAAAAAGGAAGGACTTTGAAAGGTGGAATGGTGGTGGAAAAAGGAACTTATTAGCAAATAATACATTGTTTCAAGCAAGGTTTCCTTCCTAAGGAGTATGGGAGGGACCTATCAGGAGGACTATCTCATTAGCGTTAACCAGGTAATTTTCTGTTGACTGGATAAGGTTACATTCCTAGAGGGTTGAAATTGTAGTTAGCTTAAGTATTAAGTCTTGGTTAGCTGATGTGGCATTTAGCACAAATGACTCCATTTTAGGCTTGCTGTCTTCTTTTTAACATAAAAGTCTAGTGGACATCAGGTTTCTAGCTTGATTACAAATGCAAGAGAAAGACTAGGAGGAAAAAAGATATACTAGGGCACCTCGGTGGCTCAGTCAGTTAAGTGTCCAGCTCTTGACTTTGTTTCAGGTCATGATCTTAGGGTTGTGAGATCAAACCCTGCATCAGGCTCTGTGCTCAGTGTGGAGCCTGTTTGAGATTCTCTTTCTCCCCTGCCCTCTGCCCCTCTTCCCACTCAGGCTCTAAATAAATAAATAAATAAATAAATAAATAAATAAAAAATAAAAGAGACACACACTCTGTCAATAAAGTGTTTCCCAAATTAAAGAAAAAAAAAGATTGAGTTAAGTAATCATTCATTTGAAAAAACTAGCAAATGAACAATGAAATAAACCTGTGAATTAAAAGGAAGAATGTTGGTAAAATTAGAAATCAGTTAACCAGAAAAATATATTAACAAAAAAAATCAGTAAAAATAAAAAGACTTCATTAAAAAGATCAATAAAGTGACAAAGATTTCTTTTGCAAGTCTCATTAAAAATTGAATGCAAAAGAAGTTATAACTACAGATAGAAATTACTAGTATAAAAGAATTGGAGTTCATATTTATATTAAAAGTTCTGAAATTCTGGATGAAGTAGCTACTAGAGGAACATTTGAAGATTGAACCCAAAATAAGAAGAAAACATATTAGTATTGATAATTGTAGAATTATTTTAAATAAACAATATATGCACACCTAAAAAGGTGGCAGATCCAAATAGTCATGAACACACATTCCTCTTATATCACAAAGAAATAATTATGAAATTTGAATTAGGCAATTCAAATAATTCAAATAATTATAAAATTTGAATTAGCTTCCCAATGAATTCTTTAAGATTATATAAATTTGATAGTTAAAGAAAATGAAAATAAAGATAATTAAATTTAGTAACTTACTTGAAAAATAACATGGCCAGTAGATGTTATCTAAAAGTATAAATATTGGGGCGCGTGGGTGGCTCAGTGGGTTAAAGCCTCTGCCTTCGGCTCAGGTCATGATCTCAGGGTCCTGGGATCGAGCCCCGCATCAGGCTCTCTGCTCTGCGGGGAGCCTGCTTCCCTCTCTCTCTGCCTGCCTCTCTGCCTACTTGTGATCGCTCTCTGTCAAATAAATAAATAAAATCTTTAAAAAAAAAGTATAAATATTAATATTTTAGCATGTTAACCAAGAAAAAATTACATTGCATTATCCTTTGAATTACTGTATGGAAAGTGTTTGATAAAATTAAAATTCACACCTGATTACATTTGTAAGGACCTAGGACTAGAATGAATATTGTTAACCTTCCAAAATCCTATAGACAATGTTATACTTAATAGTATAAATATGGAAAATTCTATTAAAATCAAGAATAAAATCCAAGAAATCAAATGAGATAAGAAAAATCAATATGATATGTAAAATATTGGAAAGGAAATCACAAAAGTCATTAATCACAGCCAATATGATTTTCTACCAATTGTCTACCAAGACTATCTATAAGATTGTATTCAAAAGCTATATGCACTATTAAGAGAGTTTCCAAGATGAATGGATATGAATTTCATATTACTAAAAATATAGACCTCTTTACTTCAACAATGGCCAATTAGAAAATTTAATTTTAAAAGGTAAACTTAAAAATACTCGATAAGACTATGAAATTTGTTATAAACCCTTCAAGTAATTTTCAAGATTTTCCCCCAAATTAAAGAGGACCTAAAAGATCTGAGTAACTATATATTGGCCATATTCTTCAACGAAGAGTCAATATTGTAAGGATATAAATTCTCTTCAAATTTTAAATTCAATTCAATATCAGTGTAAGACACACTAAGATTTTTAAATTTGATAATTTAATTTCATAGTTCAAATGAAAATGCAAAAGAGTAAATATGACATCTTGTAAATAAAAAGAACAATGAGGAATGTCCTGCTCAATGAAATCAATACATTCTTCAAAACTGTATTGGAGAGTAAATAAATGAAGAACAGTAGAGTTCAAAACAAATCCAGGCATAATGGAAATCACATATGATGCATACTGCATGTTAAATGAATCAGAAAAAGTGGATTATTCAATAAATAGCTGGATTTCATGTGAAGTATGATATCTTGATATTTATATGGAGAAAAGCACAAAAATAATGCAAAAAAAACTAAACAATAATTCACAAGTTAATCTAAGGGTTTATTAAAAGAATACGATGACCAAGTAGGCTTTACTTTAAGAAAATAAGGATAATGGAAAGCCTCAAAAACTATTAAGCCTTCACATTAACAAGACAAAATCACATTATGATGCAAATTTGTTTACTACTTTCATATAACTGGGTAATATAGGCCCTGTCAAATAGAAAATGTACTTAAATAAATGAATAAATATATGATGTCACTGTTTAAGGTAATATTTTAAACGATAAAATTATTAGGTTAAAACACAGTAAAATGTCATAAACTGGGTGCGAAAAGCCTTCTTTAGTAGAGTTATAGTTTCTTGAATCTAAGAAACTAAATAAGAAAACATTTATAGATTTGATAATCTATTTTTGATGTGATTGGAGGATGAGTTGACTTTTGACAGGGATGGGGTGTACTACCACCCCCAGTGGCATATATATTTTAAGGTCATAGGGACACCTGGGTGGCTCCGTCATGACCCTTTGGCTCAGGTCATAATCCCAGGTTCCTGGGATTGTGTCCCATATTGGGCTTTCCTTGCTCAGGGGTCCTGGGATCAATCCAGCATTCCCCTCTTTGCTCAGCAGAGAGCCTGCTTCTCCCTCTGTCTGCCACTCCCCCTGCTTGTGCTCTCTCTCACTCTCTCCTTGACAAATGAATATATAAAATCTTAAAAAAAAAGATTATATACCTATCCATATGTCTCTATACCCATATTTATATTTAATATCTAAATCTTTTAACTATATCTACATACAGGGAATAAAGGAGTTTAATGAAATGAATTTAACTAGGACATCAGATTCATTTCTTAATATCCTAGGAATCACATTTGTACTTAGTCAAAAAGCCAGTCTGTGTCTGATCTGTCATCTCGTTGTAAAACTTTTGTTTGTTTGGTTGATAGCTTTTATTAAATTATTGGAAGAGGGTGTGTGGACCTCTTGTCCCAAAGCCTGAGGAAGATGCTCTTTGACTTCTCACTTTTACCAGTTAGTGGGTGATTGTGGACCACACAGCCAGTGAAGAACTTTCTAATCTCTATTCATTTGTAATGAATATTTTCTGCTAGTCAGGCTCCATGCTAGATATCTGTGAAACAAGTTGATCAAAAAGCAACAAAGTTCCTGACCTTTTAGAATTCACAATCTAGCAAATCTTGGAAGAAATGGAAAGGTAGAAGAACCCAAGTAAGAAATATTTTTAATAGTTCTTTAATTATATATAATTATATAATTTGTGTATAATATATAATTATAATATTGAATACATAATACATGAAAATAAAAGAGGAAATAAGATTCTGGGGAATACTTGCAAAATATATGAAATAAGGTGTGTGTGTGCATGTATGTACTTTGAAGGCATCTTTAAGAAAAAATAATGCATCTTCAATAGGTGGATGATGACATAGAAATTGCTAAGAAGAGAAAAAGCAGAAAATGAAGGTGGAGATACAAAAGAGGAAATGCAATTAAAATCCAGAAATATTAGAAAATCATTATGAAATTTAACCCTGCTTATAATAGCAGAATCAAATGTATAGTCAAAAAAATCAATTAAAAATTATATTACTCTAAAATGTAATCTTAATAAATAAGTAAATAAGGAATAAAAGACAAAAAACAAAAATTGTATCAGTGCTGGCAAACATATAATAAATGCTGCTATTAGCTTTAAAATCAGTACTATTGACTTTCAAAATCAACATAACCTTTCCAGGAAGCTATTTGTCAATATTCATCAAAAGCTGTAATATATCTATAGGGTTTTATTTGACCTAGTAAATCTATTTCTCAGAATATAATTTAAACTATGTGGAAAGTTATATGGCTGCAGATGTTCAATGAAACATTATTCTACTAACTTAAATAAACTGGCAAGATATAAAAAGTCATATATTAATGGGAAGGAATATTAAATATCCCAAATGCCTCTGAAGACAATGTAATAAATAATTCTTGTCCTATAAAGTACCAAGTTTGAATAAAAAAATTGGACATATTCTATGATTATAGCAATTATAGCAAATATAGCAATTAAAGCAATAATAGCAAAGGCAAAAAGGACATTACAAGGGGAATAAAAACTAGTTATTTGAAATCAGGACATTATGATTTTATTCTTGTTTTTCTCAATTTCTAATCAGTATGGAACATGTTTACATTACCTTATGAAGGTAAAAAAAAATGTGACAAAACTGGCACATCAAATAATTTGCTCCACACTTTTTTTTTACTGAGAACATACGAATTTGGTAATTGGCTACCTATTTTTTCCCCCCTACTTACTGTTTTGAACCAGTTTTTCCCCCCTCTTTGAAAACTCCTTCCAAAATCTATAGCCATATAATGAAAAGACTGAAGATCTGGTAACACTGCAAATAAGAAAAGATTGGGGGGAAGGGGTGCCTGGGTGACTCAGAGAGTTAAAGCCTCTGCCTTTGGCTCAGGTCATGATCCCAGTGTCCTGGGATTGAGCCCCGCATCATAGGGCTCTCTGCTCAGCGGGGAGCCTGCTTCCTCCTCTCTCTCTGCCTGCCTCTCTGCCTACTTGTGATCTCTGTCAAATAAATAAATAAAATCTTAAAAAAAAGAAAAGAAAAGAAAAGAAAAGGTGGGGGGAAAAGGGAGGAAGAAAGAAAACTTTTTACTTACTTTTAAATCAGTGTGGGGACAATTTCTAAGGTAAAGCCATTGTTTCTCATCTGACCTCACATCTGTATGTGGATTGTAATCCTGATACCATCCGGTTTTTAGCATTAGTGTTTATGGCAATTCAGAGTATGATGAAGTGGCTGGAGTTGCCTGCAGTCTGAGCATTTATTGTTTCTGTTTTCCTGAAAGCGTCTGTTCCAATTGCTTACCTTTATTTTGCTTTTCTCTCCTACAATAGAAGCATAGCACCATATAATTTTTCTTTGTCTCTGCAATGGAAGGAAAGAATATCAGATTTTTATCACCCAGTTCTTAAACTTAAGTCAGCTTCAACCAATGTTGGATTTTATTGCACAATGATGGCAGCAGTATTTTTAATCCTTTTTTTCCCCTGATAACAGAAAATGAAGATTAGAAGCTAATTAATTTAGCTATACTGAGGAATAAGAAATACATCAGAATTTTATGCAATAATTTTGATAGTACTGTGAATGGCTGATATCTCCCTATTCTGCAAGAAAAACATTTTATCAACTTAATATCTATATAAAATGATAGAGAAATAATAGAGGATGATGCATTTTTAAAACAACACTTTGAATGGGATTGATTAGGTATTTAATTCTTATATATGGTTCATTATCTACTGTTAGCATCCCCTTCCCAGATGTGAAAATATTTGCTAATGTAATTATAGCACTGGCCAAGACAGTCCTATGTAAATTAAATAAATAAGCCAGCCAATATGAATATTTAGCCAGCAAAATTGTATTTATTATGAAGTTTGAAACTCCTGTTTTTCAAGGTTCTGTTTTTGTGGAATTAATATATCTATTCCCAGAATTCTAGTTGCCAGAAGTCTAGGATATTTCTTTGTGGCACATAGATATATAAAGTTTCTAAACGGAGAATACAAGAATGAAAAAGATTAATATTCCTCTGAAGAATTCCAATTAACTAAGCAACATAACTCACATACAGTGGCACTGTTAACTTGTGAATTATTGAATATCGTATTTTGGATAATTTGAAAAAATTGTAAAAAATGAAAATTATTTTTGTCAAGTTTATAGTATTTTGAGAAAAATTATCATATCCCAAAGCAGATGAATTGGAATCAAATGGTTTAACCAATTTAATCAGAGGAAGTTCTAAAAAAATTAAAAGACAAAACTCTAGCTAATTGAATGAAAAGAATGATGTCATATCCAGTTCCCTGTTCTTGACTGGAAGGTTTAGTTTAGAGCCTCTTCTTTGATATTTTTGTGACAAAGAACACCCATCTCAAGAAGAAAACTAAATAACATTATATGGCCTTTTATTTGAACACTGACTTGAATTTTATTTTCATCTTCTAATAGATACATGCAGGTGACAGAATTATCACCACTTATTTTTGATCTATTAAAAATAAATTGAAAGAATGTGAAAATATTTGTCACATTAAAAAATATTATTGTCAATATATAAGAAGTTATTACTAATAAGTGAAATTGGGTATAAATATGCAATACAAAAAAGAAGAAATAATAAATTAACATCTGAAAAGTGGTCACCAATAATAAAGAAAAAGATTAAATAAATGTGCAAAATCATTTTTTCCTAACACATTTGTAAACATTAAAAATGATAATCTGGTCATGATCCCAGGATTCTGGGATTGAGCCCCACATCAGGCTCCCTGCTCAGCAGGAAGCCTGCTTCTCCCTTTCCTACTCCTCCTGCTTGTGTTCCCTCTCTCGCTGTCTCTCTCTTTGTCAAATAAATAAAGTCTTTAAAAAAATGATAATTCAGTATTTTTGCAAGTATGAGAGAGAAAACTGCTGGTGGAGTGTAATTCAGATTTTAAGTCATGAAATACCTATCTAAAATCCAATTTTAATTTGCTGTATGTACTCAAAGAGAGTAATTAGAAATATGGCCCCCAAAAAAAGATTTTTTTTTTTTTTTTAGATTTTTTAATTTTATTTATTTGACAGAGAGACAGAGATTACAAGTAGGCAGAGAGGCAGGCAGAGAGAGAGAGAGGAAGGGAAGCAGGCTTCCTGCTGAACAGAGAGCCCAATGTGGGGCTTGATCCCAGGACCCTGGAATCATGACCTGAGCTGAAGGCAGAGGCTTTAACCCACTGAGCCACCCAGGCATCCCCCAAAAAAAGATTTTATATAAATGTGTTTGCAAAGGGTATGTTCTTTACATTTTTTTTTCTGTGATTGGAAGATGGGCACTCTGCATTTTTGTCTCTCTTTAAGTTTAAACATTGAGCCTATAGGATTTGAAAAAGGCCAAGCATATGTTCATCATTATGAAATTCTTGTGAGATCATTTATTATGAAACAATTTTCCTGAGTAGTGACATAATGGAGAAATGTGAATTTTCCTCATTCTGAAATCCTTACAAAGACTTCAGTGGGGGTCATTGCATCTGTTCTGAGTTGACTGCTGTAGAATTTTTTGATTAATGTTTTATAAGCTTATGAAATTAAATAGAAAGCATTAAAAACATTAGAAAGTTTTTTTGTAATGTTTTATAAGCTTATGAAATTAAATAGAAATCATTTAAAAACATTAGAAAGTTTTTTTTTTGTTATTAACATTTTAGTTAAATTTTCGAGAAAAAGTAGCATTTGTGTCAATAAGGAAAGTTATAATGTATCATGTTACTCTCTTGTCTTAGCTAATGAGAAAATAGATAAGATCATTAAAGAGTAAAACTCTCACTACTTAAATTTAATATTAATACATGGCTACTTTGAAGAAAACAATATCTATGCCACTCATGTTACAGTTAGGACAGGCTTAGCATCTATATGCTTCTTGGACATTTGCGTCTGCTAGTTTATTTTATTATTTATTTATTTACTTATTTTTATGTTTAAAGATTTTATTTATTTATTTGAGAGAGAGAGAGAGTGAGAGCAAGCATGACATGGGGAAGGTCAGAGGGAGAACCATATTCCCTGCTGAGCAGGAAGCCCAGTGCGGGACTCCATCCCAGGACTCTAGAATCATGACCTGAGCTAAAGGCAGTCGCTCAACCAACTGAGCCACCCAGGCACCCTGCTTCTGCTAGTTTAATTTATTCCTGCTAATCATTTCTTTTTGACATGGGAGGTTTTTGTTTATGAGTATTATTTTTATAATGAAGGGAATTATTTAAATTCCAGAAAAATAGTGAAACATGAGAAAATGAATATAAAAATTTTATGAATATGAGAAGCATTTGATCTCTCTGTAATTCAATGGCATATTCTATTTCTTTCAATCTGGATTATTGGTTTCTTGTCAATAAGTTTTACTGTTCCTTGAACAATTTACTTCTCTGATTGATTAATTTCTGAGTCTAGTGTTTGTATCTTCACCCTTATCCTGTTCAGTCTTAATACTAAATCAGCAAGTAATGATTTGAGGGCTATATCATGCCATCATCTGAAACTCCACACATTTATTTATTTATTTATATTAATTATTTTTATTAACATATAATGTATTATTTGCCCACATGTACAGGGCTATGAATTGTCAGGCTTACACATTTCACAGCACTCACCATATCACATACCCTCACCAATGTACATAACCCAACCACCCTATCCCTATTCCCTTCCCCAAGAAACCCTCAGTCCATTTTGTAAGATTAAGAGTCTCTTATGGTTTGTCTTCCCCGATCCCATCTTATATCACTTTTTCCTTCCCTATCCTCCAAACCCCCCACACTGCCTCTCAAATTCCTCATCTCAGGGAGATCATATGATAATTGTCTTTCTCTGATTCACTTATTTCACTCAGCATAATACCCTCTAATTCCATTCATGCTGTTGCAAATGGCAAGATTTCATTTTTTGATGGCTGCGTGGTATTCCATTGAATATATATACCACTTCTTCTTTATCCACTCATCTGTTGATGGATATCTAGGTTCTTTCCATAGTCTGGCTATTGTGGACATTGCTGCTATAAACATTCGGGTGCATGTGCCCCTTCGGGTCACTACATTTGTACCTTTAGGGTAAATACCCAGTAGTGTGATTGCTGGGTCATAGGGTAGCTTTATTTTCAACTTTTTGAGGGACCTCCATGCTGTTTTCCAGAGTGGCTGCACCAGCTTGCATTCCCACCAATGGTGCAGGAGGATTCCCCTTTCTCCGCATCCTCTCCAACATGTCGTTTCTTGACTTGTTCATTTTAGCCATTCTGACTGGTGTGAGGTGGTATCTCAATGTGATTTTGATTTGTATTTCCCTGATGCCAAGTGACATGGGGCACTTTTTCATGTGTCTGTTGTCCATCTGGATGTTTTCTTTGCAGAAATGTCTGTTCATGTCCTCTGCCCATTTTTTGATTGGATTATTTGTTCTTTGGGTGTTGAGATTGATGCGTTCTTTATAAATTTTGGATACTAGCCCTTTATCTGATATGTTGTTTGCAAATATCTTCTCCCATTCTGTCAGTTGTCTTTTGGTTTTGTTGACTATTTCCTTTGCTGTGCAAAAGCTTTTGATCTTGATGAAGTCCCAGTAGTTCATTTTA
Organism: Enhydra lutris kenyoni; assembly: GCF_002288905.1. Taxonomy (NCBI): domain Eukaryota; kingdom Metazoa; phylum Chordata; class Mammalia; order Carnivora; family Mustelidae; genus Enhydra; species Enhydra lutris. The sequence goes on from NW_019154124.1 coordinate 8,648,631, forward strand.
GCCCTTGCTTCCCTTGTCTTTGGCAATGTTTCTGGGAAGAAGTTGCTGTGGCTGCGGTCAAAGAGGTTGCTGCCTGTGTTCTCCTCAAGGATTTTGAGGAATTCCTGTCTCACATTGAAGTCTTTCATCATTTGGAGTCTATTTTCATGTGTGGTATAAGGAAATGGTCCAGTTTCATTCTCCTGCATGTGGCTGTCCAATTTTCCCAACATCATTTGTTGAAGAGACTGTCTTTTTTCCATTGGACATTCTTTCCTGCTTTGTCGAAGATTAGTTGACCATAGACTTGAGGGTCCACTTCTGGGCTCTCTATTCTGTTCCATTCATCTACTTTTGTGCCAGTACAATACTGTCTTGATGATTACAGCTTTGTAATAGAGCTTGAAGTCTAGAACTGTGATACCACCAACTTTGGCTTTCTTTTTCAACATTCCTGTGGCTATTTGGGGTCTTTTCTGATTCCATATAAATTTTAGGATTATTTGTTGCAGTTCTTTGAAAAAAAATGATGCTATTTTGATAGGGATTGCATTCAATGTGTAGATTGCTTTAGGTACCAGAGACATTTTCACAATATTTGTTCTTCCAGTCCATGAGCATGGAACATTTTTCCATTTCTTTGTGTCTTCCTCAATTTCTTTCATGAGTAGTTTATAGTTTTCTGAGTATAGATTCTTTGCCTCTTTGGTTAGGTTTATTCCTAGGTATCTTGTGGTTTTGAGTGCAATTGTAAATGGGATTGACTCCTTAATTTCTCTTTCTTCTGTCTTGTTGTTGGTGTATAGAAATGCAACTGATTTCTGTGCGTTGATTTTATATCCTGACACTTTACTGAATTTGTGTAGGAGTTCTAGCAGTTTTGGAGTGGAGTTTTTTTGGATTTTCCACATAAAGTATCATATCATCTGCAAAGAGTGAAAGTTTAACTTCTTTGCTGATTCAGATGTCTTTTATTTCTTTTGTTGTCTGATTGCTGTGTCTAGGACTTCTAGTACTATGTTGAATAGCAATGGTGATAGTGGACATCCCTGCCATGTTTCTGACCTTAGGGGAAAAGCTTTCAGTTTTTCCCCATTGAGAATGATATTCACTATGGGTTTTTCATAGATGAATTTGATGATATTGAGGTATGTACACTTTATCACTACACTTTGAAGAGTTTTAATCAAGAAAGGATGCTGTACTTTGTCAAATGCTTTTTCAACATCTATTGAGAGTATCAATGGTTCTTTTTCTTTCTTTTATTAATGTATTATATCACATTGATTGATTTGCAGATATTGAACCAACCTTGGAGCCCAGGAATAAATCCCACTTAGTCATGGTGAATAATCCTTTTAATGTAGTGTTGGATCCTATTGGCTAGTATTTTGCTGAGAATTTTCAGTGTTCATCAAGGATATTGGTCTGTAATTCTCTTTTTTGATGGGGTCTTTACCTGGTTTTGGGATCAGGGTAATGCTGGCTTCATAAAATGAATTTGGAAGTTTTTCTTCCATTTCTATTTTCTGGGCCAGTTTCAGGAGAATAGGTATTAATTCTTCATGAAAAGTTTGGTAGAATTCCCCTGGGAAGCTGTCTGGCTCTGGGCTCTTGTTTGGTAGGAGATTTTTGATGACTGCTTCAATCTCCTTACTGATTATCAGTCTGTTCAAGTTTTCTATTTCTTCCTGGTTCAGTTTTGGTGTTTATATGTCTCTAGGAATGCATCCATTTCTTTCAGATTGTCAAATTTGCTGGTGTATAGTTGCTCATAATATGTTCTTAAAATTGTTTGTATTTCTTTGGTGTTGGTTTTGATCTCTCCTCTTTCATTCATGATTTTATTTGGGTCCTTTCTCTTTTTTGATAAGTCTGGCCAGGGATTTATCCATCTTATTAATTCTTTCAAAGAACCAGCTCCTGGTTTCATTGATCTGTTCTACTGTTGTTTTGGTTTCTATTTCATTGATACCTGCTCCAATCTTTATATTTCTCTTCTCCTGCTGGGTTTAGGCTTTCTTTGCTGTTCTTTCTCCAGCTGCTTTAGGTGTAGGGTTAGGTTGTGTACTTGAGACCTTTCTTGTTTCTTGAGAAATGCTTCTATCGCTATATACTTTCCTCTCAGGATGGCCTTTGCTGTGTCCCACAGATTTTGAACCATTGTTTTTTCATTTTCATCTGTTTCCATGGATTTTTTCAATTCTTCTTTAATTTCCTGGTTGACCCATTGATTCTTTAGTAGGACGCTCTTTAGCCTCCATGTATTTGAGTTCTTTCCAACTTTTCTCTTGTGATTGAGTTCTACTTTCAAAGCATTGAGGTCTGAAAATATGCAGGGAATGATCCCATTCTTTTGGTACCAGTTGAGACCTGATTTATGACCCAGGATGTGATCTATTCTGGAGAATGTTCCATGCGCACTAGAGAAGAATGAGTATGCTGTTGCTTTGGGATGGAATCTTCTGAATAGATCTGTGATGTCCATCTGGTCCAGTGTGTCCTTTAAGGCCTTTATTTTCTTGTTGATCTTTTGCTTGGATGATCTGTCCATTTCATTGAGGGGGGTGTTAAAGTCCCCTACTATTACTGTATTATTGTTGATGTGTTTCTTTGATTTTGTTATTAATTGGTTTATATAGTTGGCTGCTCCCACGTTAGGGGCATAGATATTTAAAATTGTTAGATCTTCTTGTTGGACAGACCTTTTGTGTATGATATAGTGTCCTTCCTCATCTCTTAGTATAGTTTTTGGCTTAAAATCTAATTTGCCTGATATAAGGATTGCCACCCCAGCTTTCTTTTGATGTCCATTAGCATGGTAAATTGTTTTTTACCCCCTCACTTTAAATCTAGAGGTGTCTTTGGGTATAAAATGAGTTTCTTCTAGATAGCATATTGATGGGTTTTGGTTTTTTTGTCCATTCTGATTGTCTTTGATTGGGGTGTTTAGCCCATTTACATTCATGGTAACTATTGAAAGATATGAATTTAGTGCCATTGTATTGCTTGTAAGGTGACTGTTACTGTATATTGTCTCTGTTCCTTTCTGGTCTACTACTTTTAGGGTCTCTCTGTGCTTAGAGGACCCCTTTCAATATTTCCTATAGAGCGGGTTTCATGTTCACAAATTCTTTTAATTTGTGTTTGTCCTAGAAGCTTTTTATCTCTCCTCCTATTTTCAATGATAGCCTAGCTGGATATAGTATTCTTGGCTGCATGTTTTTCTCGTATAGTGCTCTGAATATATCATGCCAGTTCTTTCTGGCCTGCCAGGTCTCTGTGGATAAGTCTGTTGCCAATCTAATATTTCTACCATTGTATGTTACATACTTCTTGTCCCAAACTGCTTTCAGGATTTTCTCTTTGTCACTAAGACTTGTAAATTTTACTATTAGATGATGGGGTGTAGACCTATTTTTATTGATTTTTGAGGGGGGTTCTCTGTGGCACTTGGATTTTGATGCTTGTTCCCTTTGCCATATTAGGGAAATTCTCTACTATAATTCACTTCAATATGCCTTCTGCCCCCCTCTCTCTTTCTTCTTCTTCTGGAATCCCAATTATTCTAATATTGTTTCATCTTATAGTATCACTTATCTCTTGAATTCTCCCTTCATGGTTAGTAGTTGTTTGTCTCTCTTTTGCTCAGCTTCTTTATCTTCATAATTTGGTCTTCTTTATCAATAATTCTTCCTTCTGCCTCATTTATCCTAACATAAGAGCCTCCATTTTTGATTGCACCTCATTAATAGCTTTTTTTATTTCAACTTGGTTAGATTTTAGTTCTTTTATTTCTCTGAAATTGATTTTATTTCTCCAGAAAGTCTTTCTCTAATATCTTCCATGCCTTTTTTCTAGCCCAGCTAACACCTTGAGAATTGCTGCTCTGAACTCTAGTCCTGACATATTACCAATGTCCATATTGATTAGGTCTCTAGCCATCGGTACTGCCTTTTCTTCTTTTCTTTGTGGTGAGTTTTTCAACCTTGTCATTTTATCTGGATAGGAATATATGAATGAGAGAATAAAATAGTAAAAGGTTGGCAAAGACCCCAGAAAAATGTATGGTAACCAAATCAGAAGAGACCCAAAATCGGGGGGAGAGGTAAGGTGGGAAAATAAATAAAAATAAAAAATAAAAAATAAAAATTATATATATGTATTCTATTCACCAGCCATATATATATGGCTGGTGAATAGAACAGAGCCACCCACTTGATTTTGGGTTTATTTTGGTCTCTTAGAAAAAATTACCTCCCAAAATCTTAAAGAAAGAAAAATTTATATATATACAAAAATATGGGTAAACATGATGAAGGGATGGAGTATGACTGTAAAGATAAAAATTAAAAAAAAAATTCTAAAAAAGGAATTGATAAGTTCATTGGGAAAAAAAAAAAAAGAGAAGGGAATTTACTTAGCCTGGAGATTAGAAAAAAGCCTGTGCTAGATTTAGGGTATATTTTGATCTATTACAAGAAATTGTATCCCAAAATTCATTAGAAAAAAACCCAATATGTATATAAAAAATAATGTTAAATATAATGAAGTGATAAAATATGACTATAACAATGAAGGTTTAAAAATATTTTTTAAGAAAGGTATTGTTAAGATAAACTAGTTAAAAATGCTAAAAGAGGAAAGTTAAAAAAATAGAATAAAATTTTTAAAAAAATTTAGGGATAAAGGGATAAAATATGACTATAACAATGAAGGTTTAAAAAGATTTTTTTAAAGAATGGTATTGTTAAGATAAACTAGTTAAAAAATGCTAAAAGAGGAAAGAGGAAATGTTATAAATATTAGAATAAGAAAAAATAAAATTAAAAAAATTAATTAACTTTTCAGGACTATAGAATCTTGGGGAGAAAGCCATGAATTCCATGCTTTGCTTTCTCCCCTTCTGGAATTCCACTGTTCTCCTTGATAAGTGTACTTGGTCTTGGCTGGATTTCTTGCTGATCTTCTGGGGGGAGGGGCCTGTTGTAGTGATTCGCAAGTGTCTTTGCTGGAGTCCGAATTGCACTGCCCTTGCCAGGGGCTGGGCTAAATAATCTGTCCGGGTTCACTTGTGGGAGCTTTTGTTCTCTGAACTCTTTCTGTAGAGCTGTGGAGGACGGGAATGAAAATGGCGGCCTCCCGATCTCCAGCCTGGAGGAGCTGAGATCTCAGGGCCCCACCCCTCAGTGCGCCCTCAGAGAAAAGCGGTCAATCATTCCTGTCTCCCTGGTCTCCGGTGCACTCCAAGCTCACTCAGCCTGTAACCAAGCATTTCTATCTCTGGTGCATGGCCCTGTTTGAAGTCTCTAAACCCAGCAGATTCCTGTTGCATTGCTCCTCCTGGACCAGGAAGGTGAATGTCTGCCACTTGTCAGGACCCTGCTCGAAGAGCAGTGGTCGGACTGTGTCTTCGATCACGGTTAAGGTAACCCGGATCTGAAAGCTCTGTCTCTATAGTCGGCTTCCCTGCTCTGATATCTGGCAGCTCTGCCACACTCAGAACCCCTAATCTTTCTGTGACCCCGTGGGAGCTGAGACCACACTGTCCCTGTGAGGGCTTCCCCCCTGGCTTAGCCTCTGGAGACATGTTCCTCCATGGAGCAGACTTCTAGAAGTTCTGATTTGGTACTCCACTGCTCTGCCCCCTGCGGTCTATCTTCCCATGGCTTCGGATTCACTTCTCCACACGTCCAACTAGAAACTGGTTGAGTTCTGTTCTAAGAATTGCTGCTCTTCTTCTCTTCTATCTCCTATTGAGTTTGTAGGTGTTCAGAATGGTTTGATACCTATCTAGCTGAACTCCTGGGATCTGATGTCATTTCAGTTTGCTACTCCTCTGCCATCTTGCCTCTGAAATGCCACACATTTAAACTTAAGCCCACCTTTTCGTCTCATGTCTACTTGATTTTAAATTTCTAATTATTAAAATATTTTTTCTTCATGGTAATACATGCTTATGATTCAAATGTCAAAGACTACTAAGGAGATAATATTTTTAAGTATCTTTCTGCTCTCAAAGAACCACTTTTTAATATTTTTTATATCATCATTTGCATTCATATTTCTACTTGGCTAATTCAGTGATGCAATTTTATATTTACTGTCACTCTAATATGGTAGCTGAGGATTTGCTTTTCTTTTCTTTTTTTTTTAATTTTATTTTTATAAACATATATTTTTATCCCCAGGGGTACAGGTCTGTGAATCGCCAGGTTTACACACTTCACAGCACTCATCATAGCACATACCCTTCCCAATGTCCATAATCCCACCCCCCCAACCCCCCTCCCCCCATCAACCCTCAGTTTGTTTTGTGAGATTAAGAGTCACTTATGGTTTGTCTCCCTCCCATTCCCATCTTGTTTCATTTACTCTTCTCCTACCCCCTTAACCCCCCATGTTGCATCTCATCTCCCTGATATGAGGGAGAGGAGATGCA
>NW_019154124.1:8660051-8794560 GCF_002288905.1 Enhydra lutris kenyoni
AAGAGATCCCAAATCGTTAGGGGGGAGAAAGGGGATAAAAAGAGGTTCAGAAAGAAAAAAAAAAAAAATGAAAGAAAAGAAACAATTAAAAAAAGAAAACCAATAAAGAGAAAATATAAAAAGGGAAAAAATATATATATATATTAGATAAACTAGTTAAAAAACGTTAAAAAAGGAAAGGGTAAATGTTAAAAAAATTTAGCAGAAGAAGAAAAAAAAATTGAAAAAGAAAAAAAAATTAACTGCAAGGCTCAAGAATCATGGGGAGAAAGCCATGAGTTCCGTGCTTAGCTTTTTCCTCCTCTGGAATTCCGCTGCTCTCCTTGGTATTGAAACTGCAGTCCTTGGTAGGTGAACTTGGTCCTGGCTGAGTTTCTTGTTGATCTTCTGGGGGAGGGGCCTGTTGCAGTGATTCTCAAGTGTCTTTGCCCCAGGCGGAGTTGCACCGCCCTTACCAGGGACCGGTCTGAGTAATCCGCTCGGGTTTGCTTTCGGGAGCTTTTGTTCCCTGAGCGCTTTCCGTAGAATTCTGGAGGGCGGGAATGAAGTTGGCGGCCTCCTGGTCTCTGGCCCGGAGGAGCCGAGAGCCCGGGGCCCCACTCCTCAGTGAGCCCTCAGAGAACAGAGCACAATTACTCCCGTCACCCTGCCTTAGGCCATGCTCCGAGCTAACCGAGCCTGCGACAGGTTCAAGATAACCCGGAGCTTAGAGCTCACTCCTCGGCTCTGTCTCTGTAGCCGGCTTCCCCATTGTAATACCTGTAAGCTCTGCGACACTCAGACACCCCTGATCCTTCTGTGACCTTGCGGGACCTGAGGCCACGCTGACCCTGCGTAGGCTTCACCCCGGTTAAGCCTCTGGAGCGATGTCCCTCAGCGGAACTGACTTTTAAAAGTCCTCATTTTGTGTTCCGTTGCTCCGCCTCTTGCCGGGAGCCGGCCCCTTCCCCCGCGGTCTATCTTCCCGTCGCTTTGGATTCACTTCTCCGCCAGTCCTACCTTTCAGAAAGTGGTTGATTTTCTGTTTCTAGAGTTGCTGTTCTTCTTCTCTTCGATCTCCCGTTGGATTTGTAGGTGTTTGCAATCTTTAGATAAGCTATCTAGCTGATCTCCCGCTACCTGAAGTAGTCTCAGCCTGCTACTTCTCCGCCATCTTGACTCCTCCCCCGAGGATTTGCTTTTCTTATACCATACTCATACTTCTGTTCCCTCCATCTTTCCTTTATAATTACAAATTTTGTTAAATCAACAGTCAATGTTTATATTGCTATGAGACTATAAACATTATGCACTGTTGCATTGAATAGTATGGTATAACTGTACTTACTATCTAATAGAATTTTTTGCTGTTCATAATTGATAATAATTTATCATGTTCTCATGTATATGTTAAATGACTGGAAAATAGTCAAGTATGCCAATGTTTGTTTTTTCCTTCCTTCTTTCCTTCCTTCCTTCCTTCCTTCCATAGTTTCTTCGTCTTCCTCTCCCTTGTCCTTCATCCTCTTCCTTTTATTTTTTGGAGTACTTTTTTCATCTTTAATCATGATTTGTTGCTCTTCTGGGCCAGAAAACAAATTTTACTCTTGACCTCTCTTTGTTTTTTGCTTGCTTCAACCATAGGGCATCTTCCAGTCATTTCCAAAGGAAAGTCATTATAGTAAATAAATTGTTTTACCTTGAATGTCTGAAAATGACCTTTTCCCCACTCTCACACCATTTCAAAATGAGAAATCATTTTCCTTCTGTATTTTATAAGTTTTATTTACCTCATTTACCAATAGTCCTTGGCTCCCATAAGTTGCTGCTGAAAAGTAAAAACCTCATTCCAGCTTTATATCCCTTGCTACATGCCTCTTAGGATTTCTGTATTATAATACCTTCACTTTTTAAAATTAGCATATAATGAATTATTTGTTTCAGGGGTATAGGTGTGTGATTCATCAGTCTTACACAATTCACAGCACTCTCCATAGCACATACCCTCACTTTAAATTAGAATTTCCTTCCATTGCTTGAAAATGGCTCCGATTTCCCCAATCGGCTATTTGCCTTTCTCCCAACTATTCTATTTCAAAATGCCTACTGTCATGAGGAGACAGACTTCATTGTTTGAGGATCGACCACTGACAACTTTTAGGTCTCATCCCTTCCTATATGCATTGTATCCCACAACTGGACAAGCTGATAAGAAAGCATGGGTGCTCCCTCCTTTGGAACCAGTAGAAGGCTCAAATCTTGCAAATCTCTGCCTGCTTATGTGAGAATACTCCATCTATTTCCACATCCAAACTGCAACACAAAGCGAGGCTGGTTTCCTTTCTTTGCTCTCTCAAGCTATTTCAGACCTGTTTGAAATGCTTGCCCTGCTCTCCCTGGAGACCACATTTATGTAAGTAATAAAGCTTTTCATACCCTCTTGGTATGTAGATAGGGTTATCAGTCTCAACATCCAAACCAAACCTTGAGTAGAGTTCTTTCTTGCTTTTGTACAATGACCAAAACCTTACTATTGTCTTCTACTCCATTCTCTTCATCTCTGTTGGCTGTTAGCTTTTTAACTCTTTGTTGAATTTTAATGGGAATTTGGGGTAAAATAAAAGACTATGAAGGTGAATAAAAGACTGGTCAAATTATTCTAGTTATGCAGAAATCTCTCCCTCATTCCTTTAATACCACAAACCTAATCCTTAAAGTCATGCTTAACTCCTGCTTCTCCTTTTTCCCCCATATCCGAACTTCGTTGATTTTTTTTTCTTTCATAGAGTCTTCATGGTGTTAACTTGCTTCAGCACTGACACTTAAAATAACCTGATTTGCTTGTTTATTAACACAGTTTAAAAATGGAATTTTTTCTGCCTCAGCTTTAGCAAAAGTCCAAAGGCTAAAAACAAACCAATAAGTGGTACCTTCACTCAGTTTTTTTTTCTTTTCTTATATTAAGTGAGTTACAAGGACAATTATGCCAAAATTTCAGTGGCAATGGCTCCAAAACTAGTTTGTCATATAAGAGGATATAAAAGGGCTTACTTTGAAGGGGTGGTTCTGATGTCATTTTAAAATAGATCCTATCTAAGTGGGCCTCTTGCAGCTGCTTTGAGATGGGAATGGAAGGAGCCCTGCAGAGTACTGCAGGATGCAGGAGCTGAGGCGGGCAGAGAAGCAGCTGGCTGGTGGAAGGGCTTTGCCCTCATTTCGGTAGTTGCAGTTAGTTGTTCTCAGTAGGAGAATCTTTGAGATACCTATGAAAGCACAATGTGATCAAAACAGACAGCTCTTGAATACCTGCCAGAGTACACGAGCATCAGAATATGACTGTACTAGGACGTAAAACCATCTCTAAGTCTTATGTGTCTTCCAGTCGGCCCGTTTTGTTACTTGCCACCAGCATTTTGTGGGGCCTTTTTAAGTGGCTCCTGCATTGGCTCCCTGACACAGGGCCCACACTCAGTCCGCGGGAAATACACACCTCAGGAAGCCAACAGTGGGGTAGTGGCTTGATCTGACAATGGTAACCTTTGTGAACTGTACTGCCGGGCAGCTAATCCAGTCAGAGCCTTTTCACTCTGTTCTTACATTGAATAGAAAGCAGCCCCTTTGCCCCATCAACCTCCCTGCAACACATATCAAGCTGTCAGAATGATGCCCTAAAGCCCCTCTTACTTGGCATGAGGTATGAGGGAAGAGAGCCCTCCTGTTGATCAAGGAGAGAAAATGTTTAAGCACTCCAAGCATTTCTTAAAATAATTCTGCCCTTTGGTGCCTAAAATGTCTTTCTGCTGAGGTATCCTGGCCTCTGTTTGGAAGCCTCCCTTTATTGAACACATTCTTAAGTGATCCTTAGGCCATTTCTTTGACCTCAACTATTTCATACTTTTGCGATAATGTTATGCTATGATCACACAACTAGCTTTTGAGAAAACTTCTTGGCATTTTGCTACTCTCTCGCTTGGAAACCTGCAGGTACTTGCTACATACTCTAACACCGTGTTATATTTTTAAATGCATTGATTTATCTATTCTCTACAGGTCTTAAAAACCTGTGTGTTACTATGGATGAAGCAGGCATAGCTCTGAACCTTAACACAATCAAGATCATATCATTTGTATTTTAATTACTTATTTAATTTTGTGACTCTCTTTACTAGATTTTAAGCTTCATAAGGGCAGTTTTTGTTGTTGTGGTGGTCGTGGTGGTGGCGGTTGTGCTTTTTCTTGTTTTGTGCTTCTACTTATGTTTTTTTGTTTTCCAGCGAGACATCATTGGGACTTTCTTCTCACATTTATTTTTTTAAAGACTATTTATTTATGTATTTGAAAGAGAGGCAGAGAGCGCATGACAAGGGGGAGGGGCGGAGGGAGAAGCAGACTTCCCACTAAGCAGGTGGCCTGATGTGAGGCTCGATCCCAGTTCCCTGGGGACCTGAAGTGAAGGTAGATGCTTAACCGACTGAGCCACCCAGGCACCCTTTTTTCTTACATTTAGACATCAAATCACATTTAGACTCTGACAGCATGACAAAAACCCAGCGTATCGCCCATGTGCTTTGAACTCTCTGAAACCAGTGTTTGATAGAATAAGCCATATCTTTTAGTACTTATCATGTTATCACTGATTTATTAAATGAAGGTTGCTATCTTTTGACTCATATTTAGATATTATGAAAGTATACATCATATACCAAATTGTGATTCTTATTTGCCTATTTATGTCCATTAAACTGAAAACTTCTTGGGGCAAAAACATAGTAACTTCTTACTCACTTCTGCCTGTTGAGATTAAAACTTGCCTTATTTGTAAACATTATTAAGTGATCAATAAATGCTCTTGAATGAAACAGCAACAAAAAAAATAAGAGTAGGGGGTGCCTGGGTGGCTCAGTTGGTTAAGCCACTGCATTCGGCTCAAGTCATGGTCCCGGAGTCCCGGGATCGAGTCCCACATCGGGCTCCCAGCTCCTTGGGGAGTCTGCTTCTCCTTCTGACCTTCTCCCCTCTCATGCTCTCTCTCTCCTTCTCTCAAATAAATAAATAAAATCTTTAAAAATATAAAAATTATAAGAGCATAAATAACTTTTAATGTGCATATTATTCTGACACCTAGATAAGTGAAAATAGTAAAACTTTCTATAGTGACACAGACTTAGGGATTTAGTTTCATAAAAAGATAATTCTACATTTCAATAGGAATTAATAAAATACAGAAATTTATTGTTCATGGGAGCTGGGTTAGAATGTAGGCTATTTGAAAAGTGTGCTTCATTATTATTCATCTCTAAATTAATTTTAAATGGTTAGTTTGTGATTGTAAAGTATTTTTCATGACTTTCATGTTACACAATTTTGTAACACAAACCAGAACAGTTATTCTTAAACTTTAGTAAGTATAACCATCACCTAGAGAGTTACAATAAGACATTATTTGATATTTTGGTATATGTGAACATAAGCAAATTTGTAAAGTATGTATTTTATGTCCAAGATCAATTTTGTTTTTCAAGTTAGCTCCATGTCCAATGTGGAGCCCAAAGCAGGGCTTGAACTCACACCCTGAGATCAAGACATGAACTGAGATCAAGAGTCTGATGCTTAACAGACTTGAGCCATATAGGTACCCCACAAGATCAATTTTTAAAGTCCTTTCTACAAATCCTTGCTTTATTGACCTTCGTTCCATTTTGTCACAGTTTCCTTGCTTTTTGAGGTCTTCTCTCCTTTGTCCTTCCTTTCCTATATCCATTCACATGAGAAGTTTGTACTCCATTAGTATTACACAAATTTTTTTTTTAATTTCTATTTATTTATTTGAGACAGAGTAAGAGAGTGAGAGAGTGGGAAGAGGGACAGAGGGAGAGAATCTTCAGGCCAACTCCCTGCTGAGTGTGGAGCCTAACATGGAGCTCCATCCTATGACCCAAGAGATCATGACCTGAGCAAAAACCAAGAGTCAGATGCTCAACTGACTGAGCTGCCCAGCCACCCTTTATTATACAAATTTCAAAACTGATATTTCTTCCATCTTCTAGTCCAGTGGCTTTACAAATGATCAAACTCAGTCTTAGAAGAAAATATAAATAGAGATGTTTTTGTTGAGGTTCCTGAAACACATTCTAGAACTTTTTTTTTCTTTTTTAAGATTTTGTTTATTTATTTGACAGAGAGAGACACAGCAAGAGAGGGAACACAAGCAGGGGGAGTGGGAGAGGGAGAAGCAGGCTTCCCTCTGAGCAGGGAGCCTGATGTGGGGCTCAATCCCAGGACCCTGGGATCATGACCTGAGCTGAAGGCAGACACTTAACAGACTGAGCCACCCAGGCGCCCCTGTTCTAGAACTTCTAATGTCCCAGGAAGGAACATTTGAAATTTACTTGAAAATTACTTCTCTGGGGCACTTCTTTAAAGTACTTCACAGGCTAACGTCATTCTGTTCTCTCTCTCTCTTTCTCTCTTTTTAAATATTTTATTTATTTTAAGTAGACTCCACACCCAGCATGGGACTTGAACTCACAACTCCAAGATGAAGAGTCACAGGCTCTACTGACAGAGCCAGCCAGGTGCCCCCTATTCTGCTCTTTCTTAAGAACAGTCTTGGTCAGGGGTGCCTGGGTGGCTCACTTGGTTAAACAACTGCCTTTGGCTTAGGTCATGATCCCGGAGTCCTGGGATCAAGTCTTACATCGGGCTCCCAGCTCTGTGGGGAGTCTGCTTCTCTCTCTCACCTCCTTCCCTCTCATGCTCTCTCTCACTTTCTCTCTCTCCCCCTCAAATAAATAAATAAAATCTTAAAAAAAAAAAAAGAACAGTCTTGGTCATATATAAATAGAGTAAATAATATTAGACTAAATATTCACTCAATTATGAGTACATATGTACATAATAAACATTACATGCTGTCATTTTATGCATCTAACAGACATTATAAAGAGTAAAAGGTGTATTTTATAAAAATATCCCAAAGGGGTATACATTAAAAAATACCTTCGGAGTAGATTAATGAAATTTTAGAAAAAGAATGAATATCTAATTTCATCTTATTTTATAACAGATGACATTAAGAGCCAGTAAAATGATTACTGAGGGTCAAATAACTAGTTAATTGAAGATCTGTGTTGAGAGCCCTCAGGTTCACAAATTCCTAACCCTAAGTTTTTTCCTCATCTCCATGTGCCAGCTAAAATGCTATTGGTTATTTATAGATTATATCCACATTTGAATAGGCTTTAAGTTCATTCTGAATTGAAAGGAGATTTCTCAATTAAGCTTCTTGATTTACTTTTGAATACCAAAATGCTTGCTGTGAATTTGGACACAGTCCTAGCTTCAGACAATCCATAAACCAAATGAAACCAGGGCTTTAATCAAGAGAATAGATGGAACCTTTGAAATGCTAAACAATGAAATTGAACTGAAGGAATTTCACCCATTTCTTCTTCTTTTTCTCTTTACCATATAACTTTGAACTGATTTGAAATCCCCTGGAGTGCCAACTTCAGCTGAAGAGTTCAGTAGGATGTAAACTCCCCAACTTCACAGAAAATTGAAATGCAGCACTTTTTCACTTTGAAGAGTATTTGGATCAGTATCTATTAAATCTCATGTGGACTTTATCCATAATATTTTTTATTTTTAGGTATGGTTTTAATTTTTAACATTAATGCAAATACATAAACAAATATAAAAAAAGCAATGAGGGTCTCCTGGAAATGCAGGCATCAGAATTCTATCTTTTGCTTCTTAAGAGGATGTTCGTGGGTTGTCTTTACTTTTCTTGTTTAGTAGGGTAAGCATCACTAATGACCGAAAGGCAGAATGTTTGTCTCTAACCAAGAACACCAGGTCTTTTGCATGTGAGTTTTTATAATGCCAAAATAAGGAAAAATAGGCAAATAAATTATGCAAAAGGAAAAACCAATAACTTGATCTATTTGTAGTTTTATTTTGTTAACATTGCAATATGAAGAAATTATCCATATGAGACCACAATGATTTATCACTTGTAAAGAGTTAAGTGAGATATCTACTTTGAAAGAAGCTTAGAGAAGAACCCTATAAATCACTGTGGAAATCACTTTTACACTTGTTTAAGTCAGAGATACTTGACAGATGAAAAAAAACATTTCTGAAATTTAAGACTAAATGAACAATTTTGTTCATAGTATTTACATTTTTTTGCTGTGAATACCCTGAAATAAGAAGGAGGGAAAAACATACACAGGAAAAACTTTAAGACAATGAGCCAGAGCAATGATTCACATATATTTAATGTTCATTGTGTTTGAATGTTTGCTGAAGATTTTATTACTTCATGATGCATTTTTATTAACTAAGGTGCAAGAGAGAAAGGAAAGAAGAATTTAAAGATTTAGGCAGAATGATAGAAAATATGCTTGAATTTGCTACTGCTAGAACATAATTTCTGCTAGAAAATTCTCAAATTAATTCTCTTTGACTTACTATCTGGTTCCTTCCTCAGCTACTCCTTACTTTTCTCAACATCCTTATCCAACCTATGACCATTGGTCTTAACATACTATTACTCATATCTCTGAAGAATGTCACAGCCACCTGTGGAAGACCCTCTCAGATTAAAATCTCCACCTCAGGATCTTCTAACTATCCACTTCTAAGTTGTAATTATTATTTTCCTTATTTCTAAGAAAAAGTATTCCTCCTCCTTTTTAAAGCTCTCTCTCATACCTATTTAAGGAGTCTCTGTCAAGTCTCTGTTCTTCAAGTAGAAAGAAGTCTTATAATTTAATAATAAAAAGACAAATAAACCAGTTAAAAAGATGGGCAAATAACTTGAAAAGAATATATGTGAATGTTCAATAAGCAAACAAACAGATTCTCAATGTCGTTAGTCATTAGAAATATAAGGCAAAACCAAGAGAAACTTCTTTATAACCGTAAGGTGGCTGTAATGAAAAATTGTGCATAATAACAAGTGTCAGCAAGGATGTGGAGAAATTGAAATGCTCACACATTGTCTGTGAGAATGTAAAATAATGTGGCTACTTTGGAAAACAGTTTGACAGTTCCTCGAAATGTTAAACACTGAGTTACCATATGTCCTAGCAATTCCAGTCGTGTATATATATATATATATATATATATATATATATATAGACAAGAGAAATGAAAACATATGTCTACATAAAAATGTATACACATGAGTATTCATAGCAGCATTTGTTGTAATATCTGGAAAGTAAAAACAACCCAAGTATTCATTAACCGAGGAATAAATAAACTGTGGTATATCCATACAATTATTCGAGATAAAAAGGAGTAAAGTACTGATACATGCTATAAGATGGATGAATCTTGAAAATAGTATGCTAAGTAAAATAATCTGCTGAAAAAGACTACATATTGTATGACTGATTTATATGAATGTCCAAAATAGGCAAATCTATAGAGATAGAAAGTAGATCAGTCATTGCCCAGAGGGAGGTGGGTTGACAGCTACCATTAGCTTGGAAAAGGTTTCTTTGGGGGTAATGAAATGTTCTAAAATTAGATTGAGATGATTACAAACTTAGTGAATATACTAAAAAAACCCCTCAGAATTGTGTACTTTAAATGGGCAAATTTTTATGTTGCGTGAGTTGTATCTCAATAAAACTGTTTTTAAAAAGTCCATTAGGGACCACGGAAGGCCAGTAAGAGTAAGACACAGCCAGCTCTGGACACAGGATCTATCCGTTTTCCAAGCTGCCATGGGTCCTGCCACTCCTGGATACATACCGCCTCAGCCATCAGGGGGCACAGATGCTGGCCTTTTTCAATGATGGCACAAAACCAACTCTTCTAGCTTCTTTGTGTTAGCTATTTCAGACTCATGTCCTGAGTAGGATCATCAGATTGTTTAAATTTGACATGTTCCTGAGGTGTAAATCCAAGACTTAGGGGAGCAAGTACCTGGTCTTTTATGTAAAAACTGGGAAACCATCACGATTGTAGGGTAAAAACAATGTCCAATTCCCTAAATATAGACAGGGAGTTCAAATACTGAGCAGCCATAAAATGATAAATGTTACTTGTATTCTTTTCAGAATGCTTCGAATATGCTTTCTGTATGGCCAAACAGACTCTCCATATCCTGCCTGAACCTGAATATTAAGATACTCAATACTGAACCCCTACAACAAATAAGATTCCACACACCTCTGTCAGCTCAATTTTATCAAAGCATAGCCTAGGTCAAGCTATTGCCCTGTTCAAGACCTTCAATGGTACAACATGAATTCCATCCTAAATAAACAGTAATAGGTGTTCAAAGTCCTTGAAAGTTCACAGAGTTTCCCTTTCCATAACACTTTTTCAATTTTCTCAATCATGTAAGCATTTATTAACAAAGATTTTGCTCTTTTCCCATTTAAAGTATGCAATTCAGTGGTTTTTGGTATATTCACTATGATTTTGAAAAATTATTTCATAAGTAGATAAAAATAATCCACAGAGATAGGTAAGTTTGGATCATTCCTGGGGTCCCTGAGTAACTCAGTGCGTTAAGTGTCAGAGTCTTGATTTCAGCTCAAGTCATGATCTCAGAGTTGTGAGATGGAGTCCCACAGGGGGTGTGGGGAGTGGAGCCATGTGCTGGGCATGAAACCTGCTTGGAATTCTCTCTCTCTCTCTCTCTCTCTCTGCTTCCATGATCTCTCTCTCAAAAAGAAAAAAAAAAAGAAGAAAGAAAGAAAGAAGAAAAGTTTGCCTCATTACTAAAATGCTGTAAGTTTAAATATTTTTTTTTACTAAAAAAGAGTTTTTTATTTATTTTTATTTATTTATTTATATTTATTTACTAGAGTTTATATCAGTTTAAATTAGTTATCATTTTCTTAAAATGGCATAAGGTATCTCCCTAATCCCTTAAAAAATATCTGAACAGACATTCAATTATTTAACAAGTGATAAGTTTTAGGATAAGTGGTTATTAGAAGTTATAGGAAAAATCGTCTCATGTAAACCTGCTTTTGGCAACCTATCCTAAAAATGTGTTTTTTACTATAAGCCCATATCCTGAAATAGATGTAATTTTATCCATCTTTATTTTTTGGCTTCTTTCAACTTCACTGAAGTATAATTACATTTCACTAAACTTCATATACTTAAAGTGTGCAATATGATCAGTTTGGGCATATGTATACTAATCTGGGAGATCATCAATATCATAGGATATAAAACTTTCCATCTCTCCCTAGTTTCCCTATACTCCTCTGTAATCCCTCCTTCCTGCACCCTCATATCTGATTGACCTAATTTCTGACACTATAGATTAGTTTATTCTTAAGAAATTTTTTAAAAGATTTTATTTACTTATTTGACAGGCAGAGATCACAAGTAGGCAGAGAGGCAGGCAGATAGAGAGAGAGAGATGGAAGCAGGCTCCCTGCTGAGCAGAGAGCCCAATGCGGGGCTTGATCCCAGGACCCTGGGATCATGACCTGAGTGGAAGGCAGAGGCTTTAACCAAACACTGAGCCACCCAGGTGCCCCTATTCTTAAGAATTTTATATGAACCTGGGGCTCCTGAGTGTCTCAGTGGGTTAAGCCTCTGCCTTTGGCTCAGGTCATGATCTCAGGGTCTTGGGATCGAGTCTTGCATCAGGCTCTCTGCTCAGCAGGGAGCCTGCATCCCCCTCTCTCTCTGCCTGCCTCTCTGTCTACTTGTGATCTCTCTCTCTCTGTCAAATAAATAAATAAAATCTTAAAGAATTTTATATGAACTTAATTTTAAAATTATTTATATTTCTTTCTTTTTATATATATTTTTTGTTTTTTTTGACCTGACTTCTTTCACCTAGCGCAATGATTTTGTGATTTATCCATGTTATAGCATGAACTAATAATCAGTTCCTTTTTATTGCTAATTAATATTTCATTGAATAGATAATCACAATTTGTTTACACATTCATGTGTTGTTGGACAGATTTTTTTACAGTTTTTGTCTATTTAAATTAAAGCTGTTAAAACCATCTGTGACCTATTGTTTGTAGTCATTTAGTTTTGTTTCTTCAGAGTAATACCTAGGAGTGAAATATTTGATGTTGGTGAATGTATGTTTAAGTTTCTAAGAAACTCGCCAACTCTTTTTTTTTCTGAAGGGGGAAGGAACAGAGAGGTGGGGGAGAGAGAATTTTAAGCAGGCTCCTGACCCAGCACAGAGCCCAAGGTGGGACTCGGTCACACCTCTGAGATCATGACCTGAGTTGATCTCAGGTCAGATGCTTAACTGGCTGAGTGATCCAGGTGCCCTGAAACTTCACAAATCTTTTCCAAAGCAGTTGTACCATTTTACATTTTCACCAGCTTTGTTTGAGAGTCTTAGTTGTCCATATCCTTCCCATTTCTGTTTTAATTTTGTTTATTAAAAGTTTTCTTCTTCTGGGGCACCTGGGTGGCTCAGTGGGTTAAAGCCTCTGCCTTTGGCTCAGGTCATGATCTCAGGGTCCTGGGATTGAGCTCCACATGGGGCTCTCTGCTTGGCGGGGAGCCTGCTTCCTCCTCTCTCTCTCTCTGCCTGCATGTGATCTGTCTCTCTCTGTCAAATAAATAAATAAAATCTTAAAAAAACAAGTTTTCCCATTCCAAGTTGCCTGGATGGCTCAGTGGGTTGAGCTACTGACTCCTGGTTTTGGCACAGGTCATAGATCTCAGGGTCATGAGATTGAGACCCATGTCAGGCTCTACACTCAGTGCAGAGTTGGCTTAAGATTCTCTCTCTACCTCCCCTAGCTTGCGCTGGGTCTCTCTTTCTAAAATAAATAAATAAATACATTAAAAAAAAAGCTATTAAAAATTTTCCCATTCCCGTGACCGTGGTGTTTCATTTCAGTGTCGTTTAAATTTACATCTCTAAAGACTAATGATCCTGTACATTATGTATCTATAGGCCATTTGTTTATTTTTCTCTTTTGAAGTAAATATTGAATGTTTTTGCCTATTTTTAAATTTTTTGCTTTGTTTATATTATTATTGAGTTGTGAGCATTCTTTATATCTTTGTCTGACTTATGTGTTGTGAATATTTTCTCCTAGTTTGTGGCTTAGCACTTCATTTCTTAATTGTTTTTGGAAGAGTAAGTTTTAAGTTTTCATGAAGTCTAAAACATCACTTAAAAAATATAGTTCATTATTTTTGTGTTCTGTCGAAGAAACTTTTCATCACTCAAAGATTGCAAAGGTTTTCTTTTATGTTTTCCTCTAGGATAATTACAGCTTTAGATTTTATAGTTAAGTCTTTGATTCATTTTAAATAAATTTTTGTATATATAGTATGATAAGGGTCACCACCCATTAATTTTTCCATATAGTTATCCAATTGATATAACAACATTGAGCCTAGAAAGCAATGTTCCATTGATCTATATGTCACTTTTCCCAATTTCCACAGTTTTGATTAGTATACTTGATAAGTAAGCTTTTAGAATATGTCTTGAAATCAGATGTAGTAAGGTCTTTTACTTTATTCCTTTAAAAAAATAGTGTTTTTTTTTAACCTAGCTGTTCTAGGTTCTTTGCATTTCCATGTAAAATTAAAAATCAACTTATTGAGTTCTAAAAAAAAAACCCTGCTATAATTTTTATTATATTCCCCTTTGTTTAATCACTATAAAATGATACCCCTTATTGTTATTTGTCTTATCTTACAATCTTCTGGGAATTGATATTTGGAACATGAAGTGTGGTGATTGAATAATTAGGGGAAAAGCACTGTACCTGCCACAATTATATTATGTGGCATTGTACTAAGTAAGGTCTTTCAATGCCTGACACAAAACACCGAACCTCAGTGCTTGGTGTTTGTGGTGATAATGATGACAGCATTTATACATTCATAAAATGGAAGGACCAGTCATATCATCACATTATGAAATCCTCTTCTGCTGAACAATGTTGTATTACCCTCTGGAATTATTCTGGTATTGCTGTTAGAGTCTGTGACCTATCTCCCTATGTTCTGTCTCTAACTTAGTTTCACTATTCTAAGCTTCTTTTATAGCTTGCTAAAATTTTACAACTTGGAATAAGCTTTTTAAATTTAACTTAATATTTTATTATTTATTTGTTTATGGATTGGTTTATTTTTAGCATTGTTCTAAGTTGTCCATTTTTAATTTTTTTGGAATGAATGATTGCTGACAGAATGACATTCAGACTTGAGTCATATGATCTTCTATATGGTATACTTCATTGGAACCTAATCGGTAGGTTCGTCTACATTTTCTAGAAAGCTCCCAATAGTTATCGTGTGCATCTAGTAGTCATTTACATTAGGATATACACAATGAGAATTTTTTAGGATGTTATATATTTTAATTATTTATTGTAAGTTTCTTGTTTCCCCAAGAATCAGGTTCACTATCAAATAATGTGCTTGTATAAGTTTATCAAGTAGTAAATGTGGAGCTCCATAGTACTTAGAGAGGATCACATTAACTTTTTATTTTATTTTTTTAAAGATTTTATTTAGTCATTTTATTTATCCACTTAACAGAGAGATCTATAAAATCTTCATAGTATCTGCTGATTATATTTTTCATTGTAAAACAAGATTTAGATAAAAAGCATTAAAAAAACATTTTGTGAGAAGAAAACATTTTTGATCTTCTACATGACATGAGTGATGGTGTAAAAGTTTGTTGATATGGAAACAAAATATATATGGAAGACCATTTCACTTATTATATAACCCAATTTGAATTTGTAAATTGTAGTAGGGAAAAGAGAACTTCAGTTTTCTTGGTGGTAGAGCTTCGGATTGCTTCAATTACTCATCAGCCATGAGAACTGAAAATGAGTTGTGGTCAGCATTTGCTTCTCTCTTACAACAGACGAATGTGACAGGCTGAAATGGTATATGATGATGAGAACAGGATTCCTAGATCTGAACTTGGTTGCTTCAGATTTATGTAGGTTGTACTCTCATAGCAGACCTAGGTGAGATGTGGACAGTCATTGTTAAATGTTCTGACCTGATTTGGGAAATAGCTAGTTTTCATACCCTGGATCCTATTTTTTTTATCTTCCATGTATTATATCTATTACTGAATTTTTCCTTTGCCTTGTTTGTATTTTTTTCTGTTTCTTATGTCAGTATTTTAATTTATTGTCTTATTTCTGCTATTCAATTGTCTTTAAGTTGAATTTTATTTTGGCTTATATATTTTTAATGTTTACTTCCAATGTATTTTACTTTTTCTTTTTAACCACTTCATCTTATTTTTTAATTTAATAGTTTTTTTTCCAATCTTGTAATTTTTTGACTCAGAAACTTTCCCCTATATTGTCATAATTTTAACACATATTTTATATCCTAAACAAACCCTGACATGCTGATCCTACTTTCCAAGTTACTTTAAAATCCACTAGAATATTGTAGAATAGTTTATGCTTTGTCAATTATCTTTTATGCACACCTTCATCTTCTAGCACATTTACCTCCCCTCCACCATTCAGCCTGTCTGGCTCACCTTTCCCCTACTTCATCTGGTTCTAGGCTGCTTATTCCATAAGAATAGGTCATGCTGCCTCCTAAGAAGTTATCTTTGAAATTCCCTCTGGCAGGGGAAAGGCTTTTACATGATGAGAACCATGCTTATTTTGGTCATCCCTCAAAGTTTGGACTCCTCCATATTCTGCTTGATTTTGTTTGTTATTTAGTATCCTTTAGTAGTTTTTTTCAACTGGATGGCTGCTTGGTATGGACTTCCATCATTATACTGGAAATAGAACTTTCTTCTGTCAGAGTATACAGACAATGAGCCATTGAGTAGTATAGCTAAGTTGCTGTTGAGAAGGTTTATCTGTGTCCTTTTCCTACTCAGGTGCATAGCATTTTTTGAATCCAGAGCTCATGGCAGCTCTGTTAATAGCATTTTTCATCTTTCTTTCATGAGCATTAGTGGAAGATCCTGATATCATGAATAGAGCTTAGGAAATTTCTTCTTCTTCCTAAAGAGTACTTCTACTTTTTGTTATTAAGAAGGGATACACTTCACTTCTCAGTCATCTCTACTGGGGAGAGTAGAGATACACATCTCTCTTCCAACCAATAGCTCAGGAGACCTGCGATTTAAGCTATGTTGTAGTTCTGTACTTATTTATGGAGATGTTTATCTTTTTTTGATCTTGTGTTAAAATTTAAAACAGTTAACTGTGTTTGACTTACTCCTCTTGTATTTTATCTGTCACTGCTATCTACTTGGAGGAAAGGGGCTCCATAAAGCCTGATTCTACAAAGCTAGCTTGACAAGAAATTGCAAACTGTATCTGACTACACTGGGTCTAACATGATGCTTGAAAATACAAAACATGTTTATTGAAGTATCAGTAAAAGACTTCTTTTTTTATTGTTGTCCATATGTTTTATTATATGTAAAATATTTACTACCTTGATAAAGGATTACATTTTTTTCAATTTACATATTTATTCTTTCATCATTTTTGTTTCTGAATTCTTAAAATTAAATTTTATTTTTTTTCAGTGTTCCAAAATTCATTGTTTATGCATCACACCCAGTGCTCCATGCAATAAGTGCCCTCCTTAATACCCACCACCAGGCTCACCCAACACCCACCCCAACCCCTCCAAAATCCTCAGTTAGTTTCTCAGACTCCACCATCTCTCATGGTTTGTCTCCCCCTCCAATTTCCCTCCACTCACTTCTCCTCTCCATCTCCCAATGTCTTCTGTGGTATTTCTTATGCTCCACAAGTAAGTGAAACCATATGATAATTGACTCTCTCTGCTTGACTTATTTCACTCAGAGTAGTAAAAGACTTCTTACAGGAATTTTAAATTTATTGAAAAGAAGGAAGCTGAATGAAATCATCTGCATTAGAAGTGGTTGTTTTTATTGGAATCACAGAATTGTAGGTCTGCATTGAAAATTCCACAAGAGCAATACAAATCTGATTCAATTTGCATAGTTTTTATTTACAGACAATTTTGTAAAGTGAAATATACTATCATTCCCATGGATTTTGACGTTTTGCTTCATGGGCACCAAGGGGGGAAAAATCTATATTGACTTGATTAGGCATAGCTGGAAGATCTAGGCTGTCATTTCCAGAGAAAATTATTACCTCTGAATCATCAATCTAATATAACTAAAGTCACCTTGCATATATATTCATTCTTGCTCTTTTCAGATTTATCTCAATAGCTGAGCTTCCTCATCCTATAAAGCTATTGGGCTTAAGTATTGGAATTGACCCCTGCTTTTCCCTCTTATTTGGCTTTTTCGCCTTGCAGCACCTCCCATTTTCAGAAGTTACTGATTCACAAGTTGAACAAACTCTGTTTTTCTGTGGTCCCTTCCCTTGTTCCCTCATTCTGTCAGGAGGAAAACCTTCATTTGCCCTTCAAGGTCCTTTTAGGTGTACTAAGAATTAAATTGACAGGAGACACAATAATAGGAGAACATCAAATTTAATAGGCATACATATGAGGAATCCCCACAGACATGGAAATTCCAAAGACAGGCAACAGGAAGCTTATATGAGCTAAGGAGAAGAACAGGGTCTGAGGATACAAAGGTGAGAAGGTAATTAGCAGGAAGGTGAGAATAAATGTTTGGATGAACAAAGATTGCCCTATTATGCAGATAACTTTCTTTGGTAAAGGGAAGTCTATAAATAGCACTCTACTTGATACAGTTTCTCCTTTCCAGTGTAAATTTAGGCAGTTGAGGACCAAGAAGAGAGCTTTTTTTGTGTTTGCTGGGTTTTGATTACTTTTAACTGAAAACAATATTCATGCCAAAGTGGCTCATCTTGAGGCAGCCTGCCTGTGGCCCCTACCCTTCCTTTCTTCCTTTCACCCTCTATTTCTTTATTCTCTATCACCTTGCTAAAAGTGTTGCTGAAGTGGTAGGTTCTTTCTCTACTTAACACCATTCCCAAATAACCAAATAACAAAACAGTATTTGATGGCAAGCAGGTAATTTGTTCAGTGGTCAGAAAATGGAGAAAGGAAATCATGCTTTTAAGGCACATCCTCCCTGATTACGCCTCATGGTTAGGGTGTTATGGGTTTATGATAAGGGGCTGGTAAGCAAGTTGATGTCAAGGTGTTTTAGGGAAGAGAGGTGGTTTCTTGGAATCAGAGTGACACCTCTTTTCATCCCTTAAATGGATATAGTCAGATTTGTCCTGGTGCTAGTAGGTGTGTTCTTTATTAGAATTAGGAGATAATGATCTCGAGGTCATCTGGAGGGTTAGCAACTGGGGTCTGAACAGGAAGAAACCAGTCAAAAACCAAATCATGGGGACTTGTTTGGAGCTTGTGGCTTCTGGCATCTGGTTTTAGTTTCTGGTGATAAACAGCACCTGTAAACAGGGCTAGAAAACTCAATTATTGTGGCTTCTTATCAAGCCCATAGTGACAAAATAATTGCACTAATTCTGTTGACCTTTTGTAATTATAGAGATGAGGTTTGAAATTTTCAGTACTGTATCCCCATCACTTAGCATAGTACCTGATATATAGTAATTGAATATTTCTTGAAGGAAAACATCGAAAGATTTTTCTAAATATCCAATCTTTTCCAGCATGACTGTTTTCTCTGATACCAGAGTTCATGGACCCTGCTGTTTCATTACCCTTGCCATATTGCAATGTAATTATCTGTTTATGTGTCTTTTCCCTGCAAAGCTTCTACAGTCCCAGATCCTGGCACAATGTCTGAGAGATAGCAGTTGCTCATTAAATGTATATTAAACTGATTTGCTAAATTATTTAGTAAATTTGAAAGGTTATAATTACCTTGAAGGCAGGAGCCATAGTTTTTAAATTTAATTTTTATGGGACTTAAGAGCTGCCAGTCAGAAGTTAAACTGTCATGAAATTAAAATGAATAGTCTGGACTTTAAATGAACAATTATTGGTGGATGAAAATAGAACAAGTTTGTGTTGGATGTGAAAAAAATTCTCAAATTTGGAAATTAAAAATACAACTGATCTCATTGAATGCCAACATGTATCTAGTTGACTCTAGAATTATTTTCACATATTTCTTCATTTTTTTATTATAACTGAATCTCAATTTTGTTGCTTATTGTTTCTTACTTTCTTTTCCTTCAAAGTTTATTCAGATCAAATTTCCCCTTCCATGAGGCTGTCCCTGAATGCTCAGCAAATATTTTCTTTCTTCTGTAGATTTTACTAGCCTTTACTATGTGTGTAGTAAGTCGAAGTTATGCGCTTTGTTACTGAAGTGCTTATGAGCTAATTATTGGAGCCAGTGTTCCTGGGTTAGAATCCCAGCTACACATCTTATAAGCTATGCCACTTTGGGCTAGGGTCTTAGCTTTTCTGGGACTCCAAATTTCTCCTCTACAGAATAAAAAAAAAAATAGGTCTAGCTACATTGGATTGGTATCTTGTTGTGGGAATTAAATGGGTTAATATATGTAAATTACTTGGCAAAGTGCCAGAATACACGAAGTACTATTAAGTGTTAATATTTTTTTCTATTTACTGCGTCTGAAACCTTTTTTTAAAAAAATTCTGTTTTAATTATGTTACCCTAATATTAGGATGAAGTATCTACTGCATTCAGACTGACATAAACAGACCATAACAGGAGCAATAGTGTGAGGTCATGGCTAAGAGCATAACTGCTGGAGCCAGACTTCCTGAGTCCAAATGCCAGCCCTGCCACTTATTAGCTGTGTCACTAGTGACAAAGTACTTAAAAGCTCATTATTTCTCATACCCTCAGTTTTCTCCCCTGTAAAATGTGCATAATATAGCACTTATGCAATAAGATTACGCTGAGAATAAAGAAAGTTAATGAATGTAAAGTGGCTAGAAAAGTGACTGACACATACTAACTACTCAAAAAGGGTTAGATACTTCCACTCAAACTGCCAACCTAATAAATTATCACATATTTTAATGTATTTGTTTTAGCACAAGTCTTGTTTCTCTCCTAGATTTTCAATTCCTAGTGAATGGCAGTACGGTTTTCCCCTAACAACCTGACTTAGGTCTAGGATATATTGCTTATTCTGTATGTGGATGTAATGCTAAGCTTCAGTTTACCCATCTGTTACACAATAATATTCCTGTGTCACTATCTTATTTGTTGATTGTGTTTGACCATTAAGTATCACAAAAGACAAAATAAATTCTCTCTCTATTCTTTTGATAGAAAATTAATTTCCTGGTATTCTACTAAAATTAGGTTTAAATAAACTTCAGACATATATTATTCCAAAGCAACAAAATGCCAAGAAATATGCGATTGTTGCCTTATTTCAGTATCTCAAGGATTCTAGTCTTGTGATGTTCTAAGACTTTTCTTCATGATTGAAGTATCACTGCTTTGGTATTTCCACTCTTCATGGCTACATCCAAGTCAGGAAGGAAAATTAATGGAGGAGAAAGAAGAGGGTGCGGTATCAAGAAAGATATTTTCCTGAAATCCCAATGACTTCTATATACCTTCCTTGGCTAGACTGTCACATATCTTTTGCTAGATTCAATGTGGTATAGAAAGATTAGTTTCTAGCTTTAAAATATGGGAAATAGGGGAAGGTAGGGCTAGAATAAATGTTGATTCAGTCTACTTACCATATAAATAGATTTACCTCATAAGGTCTTTATACTCAAATGATTTAATGGAGGTAAACTTGCTTTTAAACTTTTATAAAAAACATGGGCAAAAAATGGAAACAGTTATTGGATTTCCCAGAACATTTAATTCCAAGTATGTTGTACATGATTTCTCATAAGAAGAGTATGGATAATTTAAAACATTTTGATAATTTAGTTCATTTTCTATTTATAAAGTTAATAATTCTATTTCCTCAAAACACTGTGTTAGTTTAAATTCAGTCTTTAAAAATTAAATTCTTTTCATTATATTCCACTCCTGATTTTAATTCATTATTTGTTATATTTAAAATAAGAGAAATACAGGGGCACCTGGTTGGCCCAGTCAGTTAAGCATCTGACTCTTGATTTCAGCTCAGGTCATGATCTCAGGGTGGTGAGATGGAGCCCCATGTTGTTGGGCCCTCCACTCAGCAAGCAGTCTGCCTCCTCTCTCCCTCCCTCTGCCCTTCTCCCTACTCATGCATGCGTGTGTGCATACACACACACACACACACACACACACGCACACACACTTTCTTTCAAATAAACAAATATATCTTTAAAAATAAAATAGAAGAAATACTGATAAACCTGGGTTCATTCACTCACACATGAAATAAAATAAAACCCCACTACAATACAATAAGCAGGATCCAGAAAATCCAGTCTTATAAATGCAGGATAGCATTATGGCAAATTGAAGAACATGATCAGGAGTGATCACAATCTAACAGACCTACCAAGAGTTTTCACTTCAAATGTGGTTTGGCATTATCTGGTATAAGATGTACAGACTGGCTCATCTACCAGTGGAATTACTGCCTATTCTTGTGGTTGTTATGGAACATCTGGGATAGTAGAAGTTGTTTTAGTTAGTTTCATAGTTATTTGTTTTTTTTGTTTTGTTTTGTTTTTTTTTTGTTTGTTTGTTTGTTTTTTGGTTTTTTTTTGGCTTGTCTAAGGAGAACAGGGTGAAAGACATACTGGGAAAGTTAAGAGACATCTTAAGATTGCCTGCTGGTTCCCTGTGGCTAAACTTGTACTTCCTTCTTTCTTCCATTTTCCTCCCTCCCTCCAAAGGAAAGAACTTGAACCAAACCTCGTTTGGTAATGAGGTCTGAGAGAATGTAACTTCTTACGGGGTTTTACTATAAATATTTAGCCCTGTTATATTATAGGCACTGTGTTTGGAACCAGGGGACTATGAACAAATGTATGCAATTTGGGTAAGTGTGTGACAAAAATTAATTAAGCACCATGATAGGAAACAAACAAACAAACAAACAAACAAACTTGATGAGGAATTTATATTTAAGATAAGAATGGAAGGATGAGAGGGTGTATCAGTTAGGCTCCTTGCAGTGAACAGATGGTACAATCCAAGTGGTTAAATAAGAAGCATTTTTAAGTAAAAGAATAATTTAAGAGGAATGGCATGGTAATAGGAAAAACTTAAGGAATAGTGCAGCACTTCAGATCTAGAGACAATGTGTGTTGGGAGGAAGGAAGTAGAGGGTGTGCCACCTCTTAAAGAGGCAAGGAAAATGAGCAATTATTCTAGAATCTGGGTGTAAAGGAAGACTCATAGAATTTTTGTATGTATTTTAGAAGGATGCAACCAAGTCCTGGGAAGGTCATTTAGTATATGTTCACATGAATATATGTTTTTGTAAGATTTAAAAACAAGTGCATTTTGACTACCGTCACTTTCCTCTCTGACTTCCCCCTCTTTCATGTCAACTAAAAGTAGCCATTTTTGGGACCCAGCCACGGTGAATTTGAAGTAATTAAAATATTTGGGTTTAGTATGCTGTAAGATTGTAACAACATCCATAGAAGTTAGGTTATTTTTAGCCATTCATATGTAATGATGTTCAGGAGAACTACCCACTTGCTGACTCACTCTGCCTGAGTGACAATTCTATAGGTCTGATCATTATATGGACATTATCTTATGGTGCCAAGTACTGAAAATATGAGAGTAGTGGAGGAGAAAGTGATGAATTTTAAAATAAAAATAACCAGAAACTAGTCTGTGGAAACCTCAATATTCAAACATGTCAAATTTCAAGCAGAAGAATAAGTCTCTTTGATGCCTTGTCAAAATGAAAATTTCTTTGAGGAATATATTGAAAAATGCAGAGGGTAAAGTTTAAAAAAGTACCATGTATTTTTGCATGATGGGAATTGTACAAAATACAATAGCAGTTTTCTTGAGTTTGTAGAGCACCAAACGGTAAGCAATAACACAAGCACTTTTATGTAAATTATGATACATAATTTTATTATATTTTACAAATCTGAAATATCAATATTTTTTATTAACTACATTGGTAGACAGAATAATTATATTTCTATTTACCTGCTAGAAAATGATATCATGAAATCAATGTCACATGAAGAGGTGGTCAAAGAATATGCAAAATATGCAAAGAATATGCTCGATCACAAAAGACAAAATAAATTCTCTCTCTATTCTTTTGATAGAAAATTAATTTCCAGGATCCTGGGATCGAGCCCCACATTGGGCTCTCTGCTCGGCGGGGAGCCTGCTTCCTCCTCTTTCTCTCTCTGCCTGCCTCTCTGCCTACTTGTGATCTCTGTCTGTCAAATAAATAAAATCTTAAAAAATAAAAAGAATATGCAGCCAAACAATATATTAGAGATATGTCAGGGAGTTGATAGATCAGTATTATTATTGTTTCTCCTGGATTATAATTTTTGTGGTATTTGTCACATTTCAGTTAATTTTTGTATATGATTTCCCTTTTCAGTATAAAATTTACTTTCCTCTCAAATATCGTGTTCATAATATTCTTCTCTTTCTTTTAAAGAGGGTCCAGAAAGTTTAAATCTGCCCTTGAAACAAAGCGTTTTCTGAGTAATTATCTTCTCCAGCGAATGAAAAGACAAGGAACACTTAACAGGCTTTCAATGACTTACTTCATTTGCCCTTAAGTAAAATTTTTTTCAAACTGGTGGCATAACTGGAACTATTTCTGGGAAGACATAGATTACTTTATTTAGAAAATGCCAGCAATCCACCATCACTAATTATATTTGGTAATTCTCAGGAGTAAGATGCCTACATGTGAAAAAGAACTTATTACTACAGTGACTATCTTGAAAACAGAGCTCAATGACATCATGTAAATAAATTAGCAAAACAATTTATTATAAATATTCTCTTTGATTGAAAGCACTACATAAAAATATTGCCATAGGTAAAATTTTCAAGGAAGATTTCATCTAATCATATCTCACTCATAAACATTCATTGTGTGTGTTCAGTATTGAGAAGCCTTATGAATAGTCCATAATTGTATTAATAATATAATATCTATACTTAACTATTAGCAGACTTCATTACAACACATTAATTATTGGCTAAAACACACCAGATTATTTTAACTTTCTATGTTAATCCAAAATATATCCTTTTACTTCTAAGTCATATCTTTGGAAAAATCTATATAAAAAAACAATCTTGAAATGGTACTAAATCTGTCTTTAAGACTCAGGGACATTGCAAAGAATGCTCGTCTGGATGTGAAACTCAAAATATAAATCATTGTTATTTGCCATCTAAGTCTGTAGATTTTTTGATGAATGGATAGGTTTTCATGGGGAAGACAAAGTAATATTCCTCAAACATGAAACTGATCTTCTCACTCACATACTTAAATCCTTGTCTCCAGGATAAAATTCTAACCCCTTAGCACACACACCAGGACCTGACTCATTTCTCAATATGTCTGCCATTTCCTTCCAGGCTTCAGCCATGCTAAACTTAGAGTTTGGTGACTAGATCCTACTCTTTTTTATCCCAGGCTTTTATATGTGTGAGTGGAACACTCCACTCTTACCTCTTCACCTGAAAAACTCCTATTTATCCCATTCAGTTTTAGTCAAAATAACTTTTTTTTTAAAAAAAGAGAATTATTTTCTTGACCAATATAACAGAGAAAGTTAGATGTCTGTACTTAGAGATTTCTCCAAGAAAGTCTATGAAAATTCTTATTTAATTGTCTCTTTATCTGCTAGAGTGCAAACACTTAGGGAAGAGATCAAGTCCATCACATTTATGTGACTGGCACAAAGCAGGTACATTGAATGGATTAACATATTCTTTTGGGGGGCAATTCTGGAGGTTAGGTTCCCATTTCAACTATTGTGCTAACTGAACAATGCTGAATTATTTCATAGCTGATGGTTGCACTTATTTCCTGAAAATAGCAATGAACACAGATAAAATTTACATCTTTCAGTTCTCTTTGAATGGGTTGGTATAGGGGAACCCACACAAGCAGAGACTCAGCACCACATGACAACTCAGATAACTGAGCATGGGCATTCCAGGGTGGCTACTATGAGAGACAGCAGGCTGGAAATCAGGATAGGTTAGAGCCACATTAATAGGTGCTTTCAAAATTGTGATCTTTAGTTTTTTCAAGTTTTATATTTTAACTATAGTTTCTATTAAAATTTTTAAAAAAGAACAGAAGAAAGCAATAGACAAATTAAAAATTATTGGTGAAGATTTCAATGCTTCCTTCTACTCATTGTTATAACTAAGTCAAAGAATATCAATGAATGTATAGAAGACTTGAATAGTCTCAACCAACTTGACCTAATTGACATTTGTTGAACACTTCTTGAAATAACAGAATAAAACACATTCTTTGCAAGCACACCTGGGACATCACTGGAATAGATCATATGCCTAGCCATGAAATAAATAATAAAAATAAATAAATAAATAAACAAACAAACAAACAAACTTGAAAGGATTGAAAAGAATTTTTAAGCATCAAAACTGTTATATAGACTGTTCTGATGACTATGGATCTGAATGAAGAAATTATTTGGAAAGAATTATCTTGGAAAAGTCATAGAGATAAGTTGTGGACAGGAAAGAGAGAAGGAGGAGTGAGACGACAAAGCAGAGGAGTGAAACAGGGTTGAGGTGTGGAGAAGGAAGAAGTAGGTAGGAAGGGAGATGTGAGGGAGAGGAGAAAAGAGATTAAGCAAGTGGGATCAAAAGCAGAGGTGTTTTTTTTTGTTTGTTTTTGTTTTTTCTAGAATAAAGTAAGACATCAACAAATGAAATGGGAAATGAGGGGAAAAGATACAGTTTTCCTCTCTCTAGCTTTCTTTCCATTGGATGCATAGTTTTTATTAGTAGTGATGTGGAAAACAAAGACAAAAGAAAAATTAAATTTCCTTGGTATTTACAACCCCTTGACAAGTCTTTGAAAAAGAGTGACCTTCCTCTGGAAATAGCTGTCTCATTGTTGGCACTTTGCTAAGGGCAAAAGGCAATCTTAGCCCCACCACCAGGATCTTGTGAGTCTACTTTACATATAGAAATTCCTCTGGAAACTTCCTTTTTCTCTATCCCCCAAGAGATATGTTAGCAAGCATCCTCCAAGAATATGGCCCACTGATATGTATCTGAAGGGTTTCAAGAGTGAGTTTTTACTAAACATTAATAAATGACCTTTTCCTAACAATAGCTAGTTCCTTCAGGGTCCTGGAAACCTTGTTTCCAAAATACCTTGGAGGTTTGTGCTATCCCTAACCCCCTCCCAACTTGAAAGTATATATAATCAGCCACTTCTAATGACCCCAGTGCAGTTTCTGCCCACATGTCCTGTCCCTGGGCTTTAATAAAACCATATTTTTGCATCAAAGACATCTCAAGAATTCTTTCTTGACCCTTTGCTCTGAACCACAACATGTCCACACCATTAGGACTATTCAATTCCCATATATTGCCCATTCAGTGTACCCTATAGAATCTAAGCTCTAATTCTTTACTCAGCTATAATGCTTTACTCACAAAGTAAACCTGATTGTCATGAGTCTTTTTCCAGGACAGGTAATTAATCCTCTAGGACCAATGAGCATTTTGTTTTGTTTTGTTTCAAAGCACTTTATTTTTTTTATTTTTAAAAATAATTTATTTATTTATTTGACAAACAGAGATCACAAGTAGGCAAAGAGAGAGGAGGAAGCAAGCTCCCTGCTAAGCAGAGAGCCCCATACAGGACTCAATCCCAGGACTCTGGGATCATGATCTGAGCCGAAGGCAGAGGCTTAACCCACTGAGCCACCCAGGCACCGCTTAAAAGCACTTTAAAGATAACAAATTTAAAAACTAAATTCCCTTTCCCCAACCTTTTTAACTTGGGGTCATTATGGATAAATACTGTACCAGTTTTGGAAAATGTAACATATTTACCTATTCTTCAGAATATTCTAGACTTTGACCTTAGGATATATATTTTTTAATATAGAACTCATGGAATTAGAAATTTAACCTGTTAAATTTGACTAGATTAACATATATAAGCCTTTTTCTCTGCTCAGCAATCCTTATTTTAAATGAAACAAATGACATGGTATAATTGCATCTTTTCCCATTCTTTTAAAATCTTGG
Organism: Enhydra lutris kenyoni; assembly: GCF_002288905.1. Taxonomy (NCBI): domain Eukaryota; kingdom Metazoa; phylum Chordata; class Mammalia; order Carnivora; family Mustelidae; genus Enhydra; species Enhydra lutris. Next base: position 8,687,104 of record NW_019154124.1, read on the forward strand.
ACTTGCTTCTTGTAAAAGGACTGCCAAAAGACATACCAGTCCCAAATTCTACTTTCTTCAATGGTTTCTGTCCCACTGGTCAATAAGGAGTTAGGCATTTTCCTAAAGAACATTTTTGTTTCATTGTTCCCTTGATTGAATGAAATCTGTATGGTACAATTGAATTCTCATTTTGCATGCTGTATATTGAAATTGAGGTTATGAACAGCCCTAGCATTATCTAGATAATAAATTTTAGATACATTGGAGTCAAAATAAAAATTAATACTTTATTTCTTTCTCTGTTCTCCCCTATATTAACTTTAGTGAAACTAAAACATATTACAGGTTATGAAACCTCAGGCATCTTAACATAACAGATTTTTTTTAGTAAATTCTGCTCATATTAATGCCACTTCATTATGTTTTCAAAAGGTCTTCTGAACTTTGTCAAGTAGAAAATGTAAATAAATACAGGACAGTTTTCCTCTATTAATACTAAAATTATTTCAGTCATTTTTCAAGGAATTATTCCAGGTATATGCAAATATATAGTTAAAAATCAATGATTATGAAACATGTTTTTAATTATGCTTTATTTTTTCATTTTGATTTTAAAATGTCTTTTGTGTTGAGTTTAAAGTTTGAGTGGTAGAAACAAATTTTCAGATTATCTAAATCATTTATTGAGGAGAGTTTATTATTCATTTGTTAATTAAAAATCAGTCAATTATTAGCTGATCCTTAGTGTGCTCCTAGACCAGAGTTAGTACTTAATGGAATAATCAAACATAAAAATCAGACATTTACGTGTAAGCTCTTTTCTTCTCTTTTCTTCCTGGACCAGAGAACTCATGACACATACATATGTCTATGTATTTCGACAGATACATAGCAAACTCTGTTATGTGGGAAGAACTACATCTATGAAAACATAAGTAAAAATATAACACAATTGGGGCATCTGGGTGGTGTAGTCAGTTAAGTGACTGACTCTTGATTTCAGCTCAGGTCACGTTTTCAGGGTTGTGAGATTGTGCCCTCCTTTGCTCTCAGTTAAGATTTTCTTTCCCTCTGCCCTTCCCCCCTCTCTCAAATACATAAATAAATCTTAAAAAGAACCACAGTCTATAAATACTATAGAACCTAACTGTGTAAGAGATATTTGGCACTTAAGACCAGCAGGAATTAAGATCAAAATGATATGATTTTATAATGTTTGAAAAGATTGTTGTGATTCTTAAGTCTGTTAAAACACAGAAGATAAAGCTTGCACTATTTAAATTACAAAAGCAATAGAGAAGAATGAGAAATATATACAAATAAAATGAAGGGGAAAAAATCATCTGTGATTCATATAGAAGTAAATATAGAAAAAGATCAGATAGAAAAGGTGAGTAAATAATGTGGTAAATTTTGGATGAAAGATATTGTTCATTTTATAATTATATAAGTTTTTCTTTGAGCTTTAATATTTTAAAATAAAAAGTTAGTTTAAAAAATTTTCCCACAATTGTGGATTGATATAAAATCAATCAATCCACAGAGAAAAGTTGCATTTCTATACACTAACAATGAGACAGAAAAAAGAGATATTAATGAACCAATGCCATTTACAGTTTCACCAAAAACCTTAAGATACCTAGGAATAAACCTAACCAAAGAGGGAAAAGATCTGTACTCTTAAAAATACAGAACACTTACTAAATAAATTGAGGAAGACACAAAGAAATGGAAAACCATTCCATGCTCATGGATTGGAAAAATAAATATTGTTAAAATGTCTATGCTACCCAGAGCAATCTACACATTTAGTGTAATCCCTATCAAAATACTATCAACATTTTTCACAGAGCTGGAACAAATAATCCTAAAATTTGTACGGTAAGAAAAGCCTCTGAATAGCCAGAGGAAAGTTGCAAATGAAAACCAAAGCTGATGGCATCACAATGCTGGATTTCAAGCTATATTACAAAGCTATAATTATCAAGACAGTATGGTATTGGTTCAAAAAAGAGGCACATAGATCAATGGAACAGAATAGAGAATCCAGAAATGGAACCTCAACTCTGTGGTCAACTGATCTTTGACAAAACAGCTAAGAATATCCAATGGAAAAAAGACAGTCTCTTCAACAAATGATGTGGGGAAAATTGGACAGACACATGTAGAAGAATGAAACTGGGCCATTTTCTTATACCATACACAAAGAGAAACTCAAAATGGGTGAAAAACTTAAATGTGAGACAGGAATCCATCAAAATCCTAGAGAACACAGGCAGCAACCTCTTCTACCTCAGTCACAGCAACTTCTTGCTAGACACATCTCCAAAGGCAAGGGAAACAAAAGCAAAAATGAACTATTCAGACTTCATCAAGATAAAAAGCTTCTACATGCAAAGGAAACAGTCAACAAAACTAAAAGGCAACCTATGGAATGGGGAAAATATTTGTAAATGACATATCAGATAAAGGACTAGTTTCCAAGTTCTATAAATAACTTATAAAACGCAACACCCAAAATGCACTGCTCTTTTAATGGTTGGGTTATAGTTTATTGTTTATCATTGGTTGATATTTAGGGATTTTTTGAAATCATTAGTTTGTTTTTGTTATTATAAAACTGTGCCAAAACTGAACATCCTCGTACATGTTGACATATTTATTTGTGTTGTTTGTTAATAAGATGAATTCCCAGTAAGAGTATTCCTGGATTAATGAAAATGTGAGGTGGAGATATAATAGTTACATAGTTATATATCCATGAAGGACAGAGTCAGCAAGATGAAAGGGTGAGATCTGATGTTCTCCAAATCTGACACCAGGACACACCTAATCTCACCCCAGAAATACAGAGGCCAAATTGGGATGTGGGTGAATATGGGAACAACTGAGTATTGAATTGAGATTTTTTAAGATGAAAATGGGTAATATGGACTGAGAAATTACTTAATAGGACTGACTTTCAAACTGGAAAAAGCTATGAGCTGGCAGAAATTTAAGATAATTTTTAATGGCTCAAAGCTAGATTAAAGTCATTGGAGAATTAAGGAAGTGTTGGACTTTTATACACTCAAGTCTTGTGGAATTTTATAATTAAATACTTATAAATAATATACCTTGTTTAAATTTGAACTTTTATTTAAATTTGTACCCTTTTAATTATGAGCAATTTGAGACTTTTCTTTTCTCTATTTATGATTCATTTATCCTTTCCCTATTCATTCATAAAATTGTTAGTCTTTTTGTATGACTTATTCATTAAAAGATTAATCTTTTAAAAATTATATATAAATCATTTCTAAGATTGTTGCTTATATTTGACTTTTTAGAATTTTTTATAAATAAAATTTAGAGTTATATAATAAAATTTATCAACTTTTCCATAACAACTTTTGTAGTCTATGTCCTTTTACAAAGTTTTTCCACTCCAGTATTATACATTTAAATATTTAATTCACAACTTTTATAGTATCCAAAAATGTTAAATTCATTTAGACTTATTTAGCTGTGTATAAGTAATGAGATAGGTATACAGATCTATCTATATTTCTTTCAGATAGCTAGCTGGTCATCTCAATAATGTTTATTGAATGAAACTTTTACATCACAGATTCTGAATCATATTCCTTATTAATCAAAGTCTGTTTGAGTGATCTGACAAAATGCATGCAGCGCCAATTATTTAAGCTTTACAATGGATTTTAAAAGTGGCATTGGAGGGCTCCTGGGTGGCTCAGTGGGTTGGAGCCTCTGCCTTCAGCTCAGGTCATGGTCTCAGGGTCCTGGGATGGAGTCCCGCATCGGGTTCTCTGCTCGGCAGAGAGCCTGCTTCCTCCTCTCTCTCTCTCTGCCTGCCTCTCTGCCTACTTGTGACCTCTGCTGTCAAATAAACAAATAAAATCTTAAAAAAAAAAAAAAAAAAGTGGCATTGGAAATCATCAGTACTCTATTTCAGAAATTCATCTTCACAGAGTTAATTTTCTTTATTCTTTAGAATACTTAGAATAAAATTTGTCAATTTTCCCTCAAACCTTTTTTTTCCTCCAATACTTAAACTGGGGAAGGTCATCCATCTTTATAATAATTGGCTTTTTCTATTTAAAAAGAATGTACATCTTTCCACTTATCCAAGTCTTAAGTGTTCTTCAGTGGAGTTTAAAAGTTTTATTCATTTAACTCCTATATATTTCATAAATGTATTCCCATGTGCTTTATTTTTGTTGTTGTTGTCATTAAAGCAAATGTAATTGTTTTCCCTTTATATTTTGTCATTGATTACTATTAGCAGAATTGAAAGATTACTTTCTGTTATAGTCTCATTGCATCTATTTCCTTTCTTTCTCTACTTTCTTTATTCCTCTGGACTTTAAGACTATTTTATTTATTTATTTACTTATTTGAAAAGATTTTATTTATTTATTTGACAGGCAGAGATCACAAGTAGGCAGAGAGGCAGGCAGAGAGACGTGTGGCGGGGTGGGGGGAGGAAGCCCCCTGCTGAGCAGAGATCCCAATGTGGGGCTCCATCCCAGGACCCTGGATTCATGACCTGAGCCAAAGGCAGAGGCTTTAACCCACTGAGCCACCCAGGCGCCCCTATAAGACCATTTTAATAATAATATCTAAATTTATCATCATCAGCCTATTTTTTACTTCAATGAATATAATGTCTTTACTCTTGATGAGTAATGTTCCCTAAGTGTCTAAGTCTCTGCCTTGCTTCATGATCAATATTCTGGGAACTGGAACTTCCAGCACACAGAAAATCTTATCCTACCATGAACTCTTCTTTTGTAATTAGACATGGTCTCGTGTGCTCTGTTTGGGATGTCCCCAAGACTCTTTATTTACCTATTTATATATACTTCTATTCCTTACCATGAGAGCTCTGCTCTGATGCTGTGACCTGCCTCCTGCCTTCACCATGTCGCTGTATTTGATTACTGCATTACACTCTCTGCTGCTTCAACCTCCATGCACATTTAGACTTTGTAAGGAACAGTAATTATAGGTATTTTAATCAAATTTCATATATTCGGTAGAATAGTTTTTTATATTAAATATAGCTTTTAAAAAGGAGATGCAATCTGGCTCCCTGCTCAGCAAGGAGCCTGCTTCTCACTCTCCCTTTGCCTCCCCCGCTTGTGCTCTCTCTCTCTCTCTCAAATAAATAAATAAAATCTTAAAAAAAAAAAAAAGGAGATGCAGTGTAACCAAACCTAGTAATTAGAAAAAGTGTAAATATAATTTAAGAGTATAAATTATAATTGCATAAACTGATCTGACATTGAAATGTTAAATATTTTGCATTTAAAAATATTCCTTGCTTGACTACAGAACTGGCTTAACCCATCTACTCTAAAATCAAAAATGAATCCAAGTAATGATACAATATATTTTCAAGTTTTAAGCATTATTCTATAATAGAAAAGGAAAGCATGCCTTTCCCATAAATCATAGTGGACTAATGTCTAATATATGTAAATAGTAAAAATAATAAAACTGTCCAATATTTTGGACATAGTTGTCCATTTTTTAAATTCTGAAAAAACCTCCTTTTTGGTTAAAAAAAATCCAGTAGATAATAATAAGGTTTTAAAAATAATTTCAAAGGTAAATTATTTCTTCATAAAATAGAAATTATATTTTAAAGTGATGGAAAGGTTTTCTCTATATAACATTCTTTAATGCCATTTTTATACAATTAGCAGACTAATAACAAGGATAACATAGTTATCCATATGTTGCTGTAGAAAAAAGCATATATCAAAATAATGAATTTTTACTTTGAAACATTCAACAACCTAGAATTTGTATATTTTATGAATGAATAAACAATTCTCTGAGAACTTAGTCTATGCATGAGTTCGCTCATGTATTCAGAAAAGGTTAGATGCAATTACTGGGGAATGAAAAGAGCAAACAATTTTTTTATAGCAAACAGCTACCAAAGTAAATTTATATTTACATGTTTATATCTACTAAATGAAGAATAATCTATGTTTGTATATCATTATTTATCACTGAATTTAAATTTAAATGTAAACCAAATTGTTTTGCATTACATTCTATAATCAATATATTTGTAACAATTTAAAGTTTGACAGGAGCACTTTAATATTGAGGATAGATTTACCCCACTACTTTTATTACTTAACAGATTATTTTTTGAGTTAAAAAACCTGTAGTATTTGGGAAGCTGATTTTTAATTATAAGTAGAAATGTTATTCAGAATCCAAAAGAGTTAAATTTTATTCCATTGTAAAAAATTTATTTATGAATTTGGGATTATTTATAAATTACAAATATGTTATGGATCTCTTCAAGCCTGAAAGAGATTATGCTAAAACCAGAGGTTGTCTGCAGGCTTTCATAGTCACGGAATATTGGCAAGGCTCCCACATCTAATTATGGTTTAGAAACTATTGAATGTCAGGGCCAGAGTTAGAACAAATTCCAAGAGCCTTGAATGCATGACTGAAGGAGTAGTCAAAGCTAGCAGAAATAACAAAAAAGGACAGTCAAGAGTCAAGGTGTTGACATATCCATCTGAAATTGGGACCCCATTCCCATAATCTCATTAAAATATGATAAATGCAGTATGGAAAAATCAGCATAGCATAATAAATCCTCACCCAAAAGGCAAATATTTTCAACTCAAATTAAGTACTTTAAATCAAGCTAAAGAATTTACTTGGCATGTAAAGTGAAAGTAATGAGGTATTTAATCAGCAAACTTGGTGACTTGGGTCAGAAATTTGTTATGTCTCATGAGTTTTTTCCGATCAAAGATAGTACAGGTCAGTATAGTAAGGATAATCATAAAGGATAGGAAGTTACAAAGAACAATAGCTTTGAAATAGTGCATAGGGAAGAAAGTATCTTTTCAATAGAATTATAAGGTGAAAGGAATTCAAAATCCTTACCATAAACATCCAGGGGTCAACTATTTGTTATGGAATTTGATTGAAATACTATTTTCAATTGACCTCTTGGGGTTGTCCAAGCACCCCTGTGTGTCAAAACTCCATGCTACCAGACAGAAATAATAAATACTATTCAAGAGAACCAATTAAATGTTCTCAGATCAAGACCAAACCACACAGCAATAGAAAGTAACTTAACCAATCTACCTTGAATTACAATGAAAATCAGCACATATTTTCTGATCACTTTGTTCTCAAATATTCAGTGAGAAAGCCAAATAAAAACAGGGCCAAATAGAAATACAGATATGAAGATAAACTAGTTGGTAAAAGAAAGGTTAAACTGACTGAAACAGTCTCCATGAATTGTGTAATGAAGATAGTACCCAAATGAATGCCATTACTTTTTCCATTATTTTCACCCAAGAAATTCATAAATCCCACAGCAGGTTGGCTTGGCACTGTTTTCAAATGAAACGGAAAGATCCAGAGGCAGAGAGCAGAGGGCATACCACTGCTTCCACCTAGAAAGAGATTATTAGAATTGGTATTAGCAAATTCAGATCAGCTACTCTGAGAAATTATTCATAGCAGTAAAATACCACTGGATTGTCACCTTTTTCTTTAATAAATAATTGGAACTTTTAACATTATTATTGAATGCTACTTTCAGAGGAAAATTATTATAATGACTTAAGTGTAAAATCATACAGTAAAAAATCATAACTGATATGTTTCTAAGGAATGACATCCGGGTGGCAATACAATACAAAGAACATGGGTATTTTGACTTCGTGTTAAAAGAAAATCTGTGACAAACGGATTAAATCTTGCAAAATAGATACAGAGTAAAATGAGTTACTAATAATCATTTCAATACTATCACTAAAAGAAGAAATAGTATTTCCCAAGCTTATTATAACTGATCTATTGTGTTTATATTTTTGTAAAACAAACATTTTAATCAGGGGTACAAACTATTTAATCCCCAGTATTAAGTTAGTGGTAGCATTAAATTAATAAGGCAAGAAGATTAATAGAATCTAAAATTTCCCAGAAGCCACAGTACATTTGCATTTATTAAAAAACAAGCTATGCAGAACAACTGGTAATATTTTAAGGGTTAAAAAATAGAAAAATAATAGAAAAGGTACTTTTATTTTATTTTGTTTATGTAAACCAAAAAAATATATAACTATTTGACTTTCATGTAAGCATTAAAGATATTCAGTTAGAGCAGGAAGAAACTACATAGGGCATAGACTTGCAATTTGGGGTAAGATCATAGTATAACTGTTATAACCAAAGAAATATGCATGTGCATGTGTGTGCATGTTTTTCTTTTTGGATATTCAAATTTAGTTACTTAGTCATATCTGAAAAGTGATTTTTTTGATGTAGTATGTGTTGAAATGGAAAAAAATACTTTTTAACCACCACTGTTAATGCCATAGAAGCAAGTCAGAATTTAAAAAGATTCTGGCTGGCAGAGTTGGGGGAGCTCTGGGTGGCACAGTTGGTTAAACATCTGACTTTTGGTTTTGGCTCAGGTGATAATCTCATCGTTGTAAGACTGAGCTCCAAGATGGACTTCGTGCTCAGAGTGGAGTTTCCTTCATATTCTCTCTCCCATTCTATCTTACCACCCCTCGCACTTATGCTCTCTCTCTCTCTCAAATAAATAAATAAATCTTAAAAAAAAAAAAAAAAGATTCTGCCTGCAGACATGGAAAAATGTGGATTATAAGAGTTTTACACTCTTATTGTAAAAATATTTGGAAATAGATGAGTATCACACATACAATTCCACTACTTAGAAGAGTAGGAGTATATGTCATCTTCTTTTAAACCTTTTTTTAATAATGGAAGGCTGCATAATGAGCCATCAAAGATGTCCATATCTTAATCCCCAAACCTGTGAATGTTAACGTACAAAGTAAAGAGATCTTGCAGATGTGATTAAGGATCTTGTGATGGTGTCCTGGCATCCTGGATTATCCAGGTGGGCCCAATGCAATCAGTGATGATCTTTATTAAAGGGAGGCAGGGGATTCAGGTAAGGAGTAGGAAGTATAACAATAGAAGCAAGCCAGAGGTTGGAATCATTTGAGGAGGGGACCAAAAGCCAAGGAATGCAGACTGCTTTTAGAAACTGTAAAAAGTAAGGAAATAAATTCACCCCTGAGTCCTCAAGAAGGAACTTAAGCCAGCAGACTCCTTGATTTTAGACTTCTGGCTCCAGAACTGTAAGGAACACTTATCAAGCATACCATTAAATACTGCATAATATCCCACCACCTGGAGACATCATGATTTGTAAAACAATTTAAAGCTTTTACATAATAGGCTATTTCCAAAATATTGTTTCTCAGAAATTGTGTGACAAATAACATTGATAATTTACTGAGGATAGACTTCATGAAAACAATTTCCTAAGTGAAAAAAAAATTGGTATCTAGTTGTTTGAAAATTTCCTTCATGTTTACTGGTAAAAGATGTTTTTTTAATCACTTGTACATTGGTCATTGTTGTGTTTCTTTTATAAATGATTTGTCATCCCATTGTTTTTAGAGTTGTTTTCATAATTTGTAAAAATTAAAAAAAATTTATTGAGGCATATTTGACATATAACATTGTATTAGTTTCAGGTGTACAACATAATGATTTGATACTTGTATGTATTGTGAAATGATCACTGGAATAAGTCTAGTTAATACCCATCACCATACATAGTTACAAAAATTTTTTTCTTTCAAGAGAACTTTTAAGATCTATTCTCTTAGCAACTTTCAAATATGCAGTATAATATCAACTAAAGTTGCCATGCCATTATATTCCAGTGACTTAATTATCTTTTTAACTGGAAGTTTATACCTTTGACTCCCACTTCACCTCCCCTTTACCCCTCTTTCTGGCAATCTGCTCTATCTATGAGCTGGTTTTTGTTTTCGTTTTAGATTCTAAGTAAGTGAGATAGGTGGGTATTTGTTTTTCTCTGGCTGACTTATTTCACTTACCATAATACCCTCAAGTTTTATCTGTGTTGTTGCAAATGACAGGATTTCATTATTTATTATGGCTGAATAATATTCCATTATGTATATCACATCACATTTGCTATATCCATTCATCTGTCAGTGGACACTTAGGTTGTTTCTGTATCTTGGCTATTGTAAATACTTCTGCAGTAAACACGGGAGTGTTCATATGTTTTCAAGTCAGTGTTTTTGTTTGTTTGTTGGGCTAAATATCCAGAAATAAAATTACTGAATCTTATAGTATTTCCATTTTTAAATTTTTGAGAAAACTCTGTACTCTTTTCCACAGTGGTTATACCAATTTACATTGCTATCAACAGTGCACAAGGATTTCCTTTCTCCACATCCTTGCCAACACTTACTATTTCTTTTAGTTTTGTAATAGCCATTCTGAAAGGTGTGAGTTGATATCTCATTGCAGTTTTGATTTGCATGTCCCTGATGATTAGAGATATTGAATATCTCTTCATGTGTCTGTTGACTATCTGTATGTTTTCTTTGGAAAAATATCTATTTGGTTTCTTTGTCAATTTTTTAATCTTTCTTTCTTTTTTTTTTTTTTTGCTATTGAGTTGTCTGTAAAAACTTTTTATGTAACAAGGAATAGAATGTATTTTCTTCAAAAATTATTACAATTATGATGAGATACACAATAATTATTGAAGAAAATACATTATATCCCTTGTATCCTATTACATTTGTCTCTTTTCATATTTAACATTCTTTTTGGTACTAGAATAACAAGACTCTTTTAAATAATATGTAATCAAGTCTGATAGAATTTCTCTTTGTGAGTGCTAAGAACACATTGAAAATTTCTACCTGGAGACCAGAGTCCAATATCATCATCATCTCTATTTTTAAAATTTCTACAGTGAATTCTGAAATTCACTTGTGTAATTGAAATACCTGATACTCTAATTTTATGTTTCTACATAGATATTTTTCCTTAATATCATTTGTTATTTTATCTAATTCTTCCACATCAGGTTATGATGTGTTATTGTGATATCAGTATCAAATCTTTTTATTTTAACTTTGTAATGTAATTTAGATTTGATAGGGGATATTTGACCTTGCTATTCCAATTGTTCAGACAACTTACTTGCTCATCTAGGATATTTTTTTTATCCCTGAGAAATTTTAGAATTTATGCATCACCTTTACATACACACAAAATTTTGGTTGAGACTTAGATTGAATTTATGGTGTACTTTTTTTTTAAATTTTATTCATTTATTTGACAGATAGAGATCACATGTAGGCAGAGAGGCAGGCAGAGAGAGAGGAGGAAGCAGGCTCCCTGCTGAGCAGAGAGCCTGATGCGGGGCTTAATCCCAGAACCCCGAGATCATGACCTGAGCCGAAGGCAGAGGCTCAACCCACTGAGCCACCCAGGTGCCCCTATGGTGTACTTTTTGAGAGGATAATAACTGCTTCACTTTCAAAGTTCCCAAATCAGAGAGCTATATGCCTATTGACTTAAATATATCTTAGTTACACAGAAACATTTTTATTATTTAAAAAATTTAGATGCAATCATTTATTGGGATTATTTCTAATGTTTTATTATTTTGGTTTATTTCTCTTTGAAAGGATATCTTCATTTTATTTATTAAGTGTTAGTAGCTGGTATAAAGAATTTTTTTTTCAACCCAGCTATTTCCTTTAACTTTTAAAATAAATTAGAATTTCCCCCAGGTTTTCTGAATATATAGTTATTTTATTTGCAAACAGTAATTATCTTCCCCTGTTATTTGTTTTTGTTGTTGTTGTTGTTGTTGTTGTTGTTGTTTTACAAATTATTACATTAGCCAGAACTTTCAGAGTTATGTTAAGTAATACTGGTGATTTAGGGCTATCTAGTTTTTAGGGAAAAGAAAACAAGATAATTAATTATGTTTATAGCCCTATTAATGCTGCACATGACTTTTTCTTGTCCCCAAGGCTGCCTTGGTTCCACGACCAATATCTTAAGAACTGGTAGTCATGCTTGTTCATCAAAGCAATGATCTTAACTTCTACCCTAATTTTGATTTGAACTAGATCTTCCAAAAAATAAGGCTAAATATTAAATTATGACAACATTCTTTTTTTAAAAAGTTTTTTGTTATTTATTTGACACACAGGGAGAGATAGTGAGAGAGAGAGAGCACAAACTGGGGTAGTGACACACAGGCAGAAGGAGAGGGAGAAGCAGGCAAGCCTGATGGGCAGCTGTATTCCAGGACCTTGGGATCATGACCTGAGCAGAAGGCAGCTGCTTAACTGACTGAGCCACCCACGTGCCCCAACAGCATTCTTAGTAGTAATGTGAATGAGAATAAAGATTCAAAATTTAGTAAATCCTGGCTCTTGGTTTAAGATATATCACCTCCCATTCCACTCTACAAACCCTTATGCAGGATTGAAAGTTAAATTTTTAGTGCATTTTCAGCTCCTGTTAATATTTGCATAATTTTAGTTGGATGTATTAATATGTTGTATAAAATGAATAATAGTCATATTTGCAAATATTTTGAATGTTGATATATAGGCTGTCTAAACACCTTGAAATTATAGTTTGGATATTCTAATAGTTGTGCAGTCATAAAGAGATTTTTTTTTTAAGATTTTATTTATTTATTTGACAGAGAGAGAGAGAGATCACAAGTAGGCAGAGAGGCAGGTAGAGAGAGAGGGGGAGGAGCAGGCTCCCTGCCGAGCAGAGAGCCAGACATGGGGCTCGATCCCAGGACCCTGAGATCATAACCTGAGCTGAAGGCAGAGGCTTAACCCACTGAGCCACCCAGGTGCCCCATAAAGAGATTTTTTTAATAAAGTATAGGTTTTTTTGATGTGTTAAAATTTTAAAAACATTCCTAGGTTCACTGCATTGTGTTTAAATGAATAGTAAAATAACCAATTTAAGGTTGTATGCATGAGATCTTTATAGATTTATATTTTTATCTTTTTCTTCTTTGCAGATGCTAGAAAATGAAAATACTCTTATAAAGGTGAAAATGTTAAATATAGGTTTTAATTAGGTTTCTTCCTGATATTACTCAATCATATACTTTTGTGTCTTCCTGATCTGTTTTTGACTCAAAAAGTGTGTTTAAATACTTTTCAATGATAGCACTTCTATCCATTTTCTTAATTTTTGATTTTGTACATTTTGATGCTATTATTATGTACGTGAAGATCCATAGTTAATATATTTATTGCAGAAAGTATCTTAATAAAAAGCACGCCAATTAATCACTTCCAACCATTTTCTCATGAATTCCATCTTATTGGAAATTTATATGGTTATGACTATTTTATATATTTATTTGCCTGTCTCATCTTTGTGTTTAAATGTCTAAAAAATAAATTATAATTACATTCAAAGTATATAAAATTTGAAAATATTTTAAATAATTGGTAAATTAACAAAATTAAATACGAATTATTTTCATGTTCTCTAAATTTACAGTTCTCAAACCTTTGTAAGTATTTATTAAAATTAATAGGCAAGGTACTTAACATAATGACTAAATATCTATATTTAACCAACTTTATTTAAATAAAGCTAGAACTTTTTATTTTTAAAATTTACTTAGATTTTATAAAATATTTTTGTAAGAGTAAAACTGTTCACAATTCTATAATTCAATATTTATCTGGCTGTAACTGAAAAGAATAAGTACTGTGCTTCAGACATATGCATATATAAAAGTACATAGGTGTATATTAGGAATAATATGAATTGTGTTAATATTGCAAAATGTTTCTCATTTTCCAGTGCAACAATTGCAAAGTTCAACAGTTGCTAGTCACATGCCAAGTTTTGGACCTAAAATTGAACACAAAGGAAAGCAAGAATATGGACACTCCACAACTATAGGGAAACCTTACGTTGTTACATAAGAGTCTAATGAATTCATGCTGTTTTAGAGAAAGAATTTACAAATTAGTCTTCTTCCCTACTTAAATTCTTCTGCTGCTCATTTTCTCTCTATCCCAATGAAGACTTTTTCCAAAGTCAGCAGAGGTGCTCTCATAAACCTTCTTAACATATTGATTTTGGTTTCAAGGAGTGGGGGCAAGAGATGTGAAGAAAAATTTCCTTTGTACTTGTTTGAATAGAATTGTCATGAGAATGAAAGTTTAGGATTACAGGATTGCTCTGTGTCTGCTAAGTGACAGAATCTGAGTGACAAAGCACTCTTTGTTCCCTGATAAATTTTTGGTGGGGGTATGGTATAGTCCTAGGCTCTCTACAGTGCAGGCCTTGGGTAGGGATTCCCCTTTTTCACATGTTAGGGTGGGAAATAGTGTGTGTGTTAGATTAGGAGCTTATTCAGGGTACTGAGGGAGAAAGAGAGAGACTTCTTGTCTTATTTAAGCTATAAATTGACTTGTTTCAAACTTAAAAAGATGTATATACTATTACTTTAGGGACTTTTTTTTATTATTATGTTAAAAAAAAAGCACAACAAAAATTTACCATCTTAACAGTTTTTACATGTACAGTATAATAGTGTTAACTATATGCACATTGTTATGCAAAAAATTTCTAGAACTTTCATTTTAAAGAACAGGCTTATTTCAATTAGTATAATGTCCTGATTTTTGTTGTACCATATGACAGGATATCCTTTGGTGTTGCTGTATAATATTCCATTGTATGTATACACCAGATTTTCTTTATCCATTCATCAATTGATAAATATTTAGGTTAATTCCATATCTTGGCTATTGTGAATAATGCTGCAATGAATATGGGTGTACAAATACCTTTCTTTAAGATCCTGTGTTCAATTCTTTTGGATATATACTCAGAAGTGGTTGGATCAATATACCCAGAGGTAGATCATATGGTAATCTTGGTGTTTGGGAAACCTCCAACAGTAACAGCAACAGAACTTTCTAGAACTTTCATTTTAAAAAACTGAAGCTCTATGTCCATTCTGTTTCTGTTTCTGTTACTGTTGTGAGATCAAGCCCTGGGTTAGGCTCCATGCTCAACATGAAGTCTGCTTGAGGTTCTCTCTCCTTCTTCTGCACCTCCCACTCATTCTCTTGCTAAAAATAAATAAATAAATCTTTAAAAAAAGAGAGAGAGAGAAGAGATATGAGACAGCTTCCTTCCTTTCTTAACTTCCTACCATGTTAGGATCCAACAGGAAAATAACCATCTGCAAAACAGGGAGTGGGCTCTCATTAGACACTGGATCTGTTCCCATCTTCATTTTAGACTTCCCACCCTCCAGAACTGTTAGAAATAAATGTTTATTGTTTATACCACTGTCTCTGATACTCCTTTATATTAGCCTGTGCTGACTAAGACATCATTTTTTTGTTTTTTTTTTTCCCTCTAATTTAGCCTGGCTAGGTATTTGTCAATCTTTTCCTCTTAGTACTGCTTTTACTTCATCCTGAAAGTTTTGGTATGTTGTGTTTTTATTATCATTTATCACAAGATATTTTCTAATTTCCCTTGTGATTCCTTCTTTGATCCACTAACTATTCAAGAGTGGTGTTTAACTTCCACATATTCATGAATTTTCTGGTTTTCCTTTTGCTATTCGTTTCTGGTTTCATCTCATTGTGGTTGGAAAAGACACTTGTTACGATCTCAGTCTTCTTAAATACATTAAGACTTTTTATTGGCCTAACATGTGATCAATTTTGGGAAATGCTCCATTTGCATTTGAGAGGAATACTGCTTTTTTTGTTTTTGGATGGAGTGTTTTGTATATGTCTATTAGGTCTAACTGGTTTGTATTATTGAAGTTCTCTGTTTCCTCATTGGTCTTTTGTCTGGTTGATCTATCTACTATCAAACATGAAGTCTCCTATTACTACTGCAATGCTATGTATTTTTCCCTTTTGTTCTGCCAATATTTGTTCTGATGTTGGATGCAAATACATTTTTAATTTTTATATCTTCCTAGCAAATTGACTCTTTTAGTATTAAATAATGTTCTTCTTTGTCTCCTGTGATAGTTTTTAATTTAAAGTCTGTTTTATCTAAGTATCACCTCTGCTCTTTTGTTATCAATGCACTGAATGTTGTTCCTATCATTTACCTTTCAGCCCAAGTTTGTCCGTATTTTTAAAGTGAATCTCTTACAGACAGCATACAGTTGATTCTTATTCTTTCTCAAATCCAAATTCCTTCTATTCTTCTTTTGCTACTTTCATTTGTGTTTTGTTGAAGTTTTGTAATGATATGCTTTAATGGATTTCTCATTTTATTTTGTACATCTTTTTTGGTATTTTCTTGTGGTTACCATGGAGATTTTGTAAAACATCTTAGTTATAACAATCTATTTTAAACAGATAAAAATTTACCTTCAATTACTACAAAAATATCTACTTTTACACCCCCCTAAGCTTATGTTATCAATATCACAAATTACATTTTTAGTATTTTGTATCCGTTAACATAGTTTTACAGTTATATTTATTTTATACTTTTATTCTTTTTAATTCTATTGATGAATTAAAGGTTATTTACTCAAAACCATTACAATATTACAAGAATCTGTATTTGTCTCTATATTAACCTTTTCCAGAGAGCTTTATATTTTGTATGCTCTAATGTTACTACCTAGTGTCCCTTTTTCCAACTTGAAGGACTCTCTTTGGCAGTTTAAGACAGGTCTAATGGTGATGAACTCTGTCAGCCTTTGTTTATCTGGCAGTCTTTATTTTTCTTTCATTATTGAAGGACAGTATTTCCAGATACAGTATTCTTGGTTGGCATTTTTTTTTCTTTCATCACTTTTAAAACACCTTTGTAGATATTTTCCTTTGTTCATGCATTGTTTTCTTGATTTCATTTATCTTTCGATCTGTGTTCTTTTGTAATGCATCAAGCTTTTAAAGACAGTATTTTTGAGGGTGCCTGGTGACTCAGTCAGTTAAGTGGTTTACTCTTCGGCTTAAGTCCTAATCTCAGGGTTGTGAGATGGAGCCCTGCATTGGGCTCTATATGGGCACAGAGCCTGCTTAAGATTCTCTCTCTCCCCCTGGCTAATGTGCTAAATAAATAAATAAATACAGTATTTTGAATTCTTTATCAGGTAGCTCATTGATCTCCATTTCTTTAGTATCAGTTTCTAGATTTATTTTGTTTCTTTTATTGGTCCCTGTTTACTGTTTCTTCATTTGCTTTGTTATTTTTTGTTATGATTTACGCATTTGAAAAAAAATATCCATCTCTCCTAGTCTTTATGGATTGGCTTTGTACAAGAAAAGACCTTCACATACCAGCCTGGCTATAAATTCTAACGGTCTCTCAAAACTTTTATAAGGATATGTCTTTCTGAGCTTGTGTGTATAATTTCTCAGTTAGACTGGTTTTCTGGTTTCTTTTTCAGGATCTTAGAGTCTTGCTCTCTCTGGTGTCTTTTTATGTTACTGCAGGTTCTCAGGCTGCCATAAACCACTGAGCATGTTTGCTTTCTATGTACCCCAGGAATTTGAAGTATGTCATTCCAAGTCAGATGAGGCAAAAGGCAGTCCCTCAAGTGCTCAAGGAGCACCCCCCCCAAAGCTGGAATGTTTGACATATGTTCCCTTTCTCCTTTGTCTCTCAAGTGAGAAGCTGTGAGCCAGGTAGTTTCTCCTGATCAGTGTGAGCTGTGCCAGTTTCTGTCTGCAGTATTATCAGTTCTCTGGTGGTGCCAGAAGTTGCTGAGTTCTCTTCTGTTCTCTATGGTCCCCAGGCATCCACAGTATGCCAGTTCTATTAGAACTCGGAGTCAAGCAAGACAGAAACCAGTCACTTGGATTGCCTCCCAAAAAGCCAGAACTTAGGACATATGTTCCAGTCTTCTTATTCTCTTCCAAGGATGAAGCCAAGATAAAGGATGGACATTTCCTTCCCAACACAAACTGTACCAGCTTGGGAGAGAGGCTGATGCAGTAAAATAAAATGGCTTTCTTATCCATTTCAATGCAGCTGTTCTTGGCTATCAATTTACCTGAATATTGAGAGCTTCTATTCTATCTGGTTTCTCAAGTTTTCATGAAGTTTTTAGGTCCTGTATTGTTTTTAAGTTAGTGTCTCTGTAAGAGAACAAGGTGTGGGCCTCTTTCTTCTATTATCTTGCTACTTATAATTCAACTTGATTTATAATTCCACTCATTATTGGTTCTATGTTAATGGAAGTAACTCCTGAAGTTTAACCATAGGTTGGCTATCAGATCCAATGTTTTGTGCTTATAACTTTTCCTATATTGTAATATATATTTTTGTGGGAATTTGGGGCAAATTGAAGCAAACAGTCTTAGACAAATGTCAAGTCAACCTACATGTCAAGCCTGAAAATATGCATTATCACTTTAAACATTACATTAGAAAATCCTTCATCAGTCTCCCATCCACATCCATTTTAAGGAGAATTTTAAGTAAACTTTTTCTTCTGAATAAGCATCGAAGATTGTACCATGAGTCCAGTAAACAGCTAATTCACTGCTAGCTAATTTATTTTCTGGCTAATAATCAAATTCTCTTTCAAATTGTGAGTTAAGAAATACAGACTATAGAAAGATAATACTGGGACATGCAGTACAGCTGTAAGGTCATGTAGGGTTTGAGATGGCAAATATTTTTGGTAATTTGACAATTTACTTGTTGAAGAGTAAAGAGAGAAATCATATTTGTGATCAAATACAAACTAATAAATAAAACATGAAAAAGAACAACAAATGCATTTACTAGTCTGATTTATTTATTTTCATATGATACCTTATGATAGCTTATGATAACTATAATTTCTTTCATCCCAGTTTGCATATGGCCAGTGATTGAACTGGTGTAAGCCAGGCAGGCTAGGCTGCACTCGAGGCTTTTAGTCTGATATCTTATGTCTCCATGTAATTTTGTTCTGGGGCCCAGGTTAATAGGGCAGTGGCTTGCTGAGATGTGCTCTTCTCATGGCAGTTTACAACAGCATAATCGGTCCAGCCAGACAACACAAATTTTCTAAACCATGAAAACTATGCCTGTTTGCTAACATTTCATGGCCAAACCAAGTTATATGACCAACATCAACATTAATGGGGTACAAAAGCTATTCTGCACACACTAATGGAAATGGGAATGATAGCATGTGATCAAAACCTTGATGTAATATAGAAAATGTACAACATTGGGATCAAGAATTCAGTGTACTATTAAGAGAAAGAGGGAGAGAGAAAGAGAAAGATATAAAGCAACAAGAGAAAACAAATGCATCTGATATTTTTAGCTCATGTAACACTTGTATATACTTCTTATAAATATGTATGCTGGATTTCTCCTGGACCGTTCCACTAATTTACTGAATTTAAGTAGATTTCTATTCTCTGAAACCAAAGGATTACTGAACAAGGGAAACATTTAATCTTAGCTAATTTTGAATAGAGTATATATTAAGTGTAAATTACTTTAAATCTCTCTTAAATCTAACTATACAAAAGTATAAAACATAGCAGGAGGTGATCACATAGGCTTCTACATTATCTTAAATCTTATTATTCACATATTTGTATGGTGACTCTTTATCATTTTTTAGTGACTATGGGGTATTTTGTTTAATAAGCCCCTTAAAAAATGCCTCTGCTTCCAACTTCGTCTCCATAGTCAATACTCTCTGTCAAGCATGGAAAAATAACGAAGGCATACTCTACTTTTATAAAAATATTTTTAAAGAAATTTCAAGGAATCTCCACCAATTTTTATTATGTTTAACAATTAATTGATAAAGAAAAATCATCAGAATCTTCACTCCATTCATTTACCAGCTCTATAAAGGAAGAAAGCAAACTTTGAGAATTTTATTCAGTGCTTTTCCAATAGTAGTGAGATAAATACAGAAACTAACTTTAAAATAAGTTTTGTAATTTCATATGACTTCCTGTGAAACTATAAAAGCAAAATTGAAAAGATTTGACTTGAGAATACAATGACTTATGACTGAAAACTTCATAATCAATTGGCTTTCTGAAACAGCTTCTCCGAATTCCAAAATGTGGCAATTTCTAAAATGAAAAAGCTTAATATTTTAGTGTTCAATTTTTATTGGTTTTTCTAAACTCCCAAAGCAAAAGCTATAAAGGAGAACATAAGAAACAAAAAGGTGCATAGTACGAAATATTAATACAGTAATTTCTTATATTTTTATTATTCCTTCAGTATTCCAAGTATTTTTTAGGCAATATTTAAACCTTATATCACTTTGAGAGGGGCTTTTGGGCTAGTCATTAAAATCTAATTTTTAGTTATGGATACTATAAGAAATCTTGACTAAAATTCGGCCATGGTTTTATAAAATTAATCCCATTGAACACTGGATTGTCATAGACTTTATTGCTTAAAAATTCTGTACTAGAAGTTAAAGTAAAAAGAGTGAAGTAATAAAAGTAGAGTATTGCAGCATTTTGTGCAAAGATATTTCATAAACACTGAGTTCCATGAACATATTTAACAATTCAATAGCTGAAATGACAACCTTCTTCATGATTTATCTTGAGTATCTGCCACCCAATTTTCTTTAAGCAAGATATCTTAATCTTTTAGGGGTTGAGAAACTCTTTGAGCATTTGATAAAAGATAAAGGGTCTTTTCCTGAGAAGAACAAAACTTATACATTTATGTACAATGGACTATCAACATTTTAACAAAATAAAGAACCTCTGAGACCGATGCCAGTACTCTGCACGTCCTTGAACTCTGTTTTCAATACCTCAGCAAGTTTAAGTTTAACTAGCCTAATTTTTTTTTTTTTTTTTTTTTTTTGCCTTCACACGTCTTTTCATGGGGGAAGTGGGAGGAAGAAGGAAGAGTGTTTTCCCAAACCCTGAAGAGGGAAGCTATTCTTCCAGGGTCCGAATGATATTTAATGTATCAGATAAGTTTGGGGTTTTTTTTTTGGGGGGGGTGGTCTCACTCTTTAGGTATACAACCTTAATCAGGAAATATTAGCTCTTAGGAAAGAAAATCCCCAAGATTTTCTATTTTACTATAAATTAACAACTATAATTAGGTTAATTATAGATTTACACATAGCTACTAGGAAAGTTAGGACAAATACTCAGATCTATTTTGTTAATGTAAATAACCTTTAACTTATTTTGATGTAGCAATTACTTTACCTAAATTAGGTATGCATAATACTATATTAACTTATAAATGGCTCTCATAGTATTTTTTAAAATTTAATTTTATTTTTTCAGTGTTCCAAGATTCATTGTTTATGCACCACACCCAGTGCTCCATGCAATATGTGCCCTCCTTAGTACCCACAACCAGGCTCACCCAAACCCCCATCCCCCACCCTTCCAAAACCCCCAGTTTGTTTCTCAGAGTCCACAGTCTCTCATGGTTTGGGAGATGGAGAGGAGAAGTGAGATGGGGGAAATTGGAGGGGGAGACAAACCATGAGAGACTGTGGACTCATAGTATCATTTCTATCCTTATAATAAATTGTTAGGTATATAAAGTACATATTATTAGCCTCATTTTGTAAGTGAGAAAGGTAAGAATCAAGAGGTTAAATAACTTGTCTAAGATAATTTAAATATTAATCTTTAGAGCATGGATTCAGATTTGGCTCTCATATCATCCTTCAATAGGGTAAATTGAAACAAACAAACAAACTTGCTTCACGTGTTGTCCTGTTTCTTGAAAGGCTCTTATGGAAACATCCAACACTTAATTCACTTATAGTTACTGGTTGACCATATTGTCTATGACAGTCTGTGTTAGATGCTATTTACAGTTGAAAGTGCAGTTCCTGCTCTATTGGAACTTATGATGGGCTGTGAGCTTTAGCATCATATTATTTGTCTGTATGTGTTATTTAAAGTCAACATATCAGAAAGAGTAATATATTTGAAATGCAAACTGAAATCTTGTTTAAGTCATTTAAACTGTATAACCATTTCAGACATGATGATACTTTCACTACAGATCAAAGATAATACAATTAACAGAAAATGCTCTCTACATTTTTTTTTGTAATGGTGATAAGGTATACTGATTCTTCCATATCCTATTACCAGTAATTTGTGAGAAGGCCATCTCAGTTTTTGTCTTGTAACAGAATGAAGTCAGTTGGCACATTCAAGAATGCATAAAAAGTCTTGAAACATTGTGTTAAACTGTCTGGAACTTGTTCAAATAACATAAAATTTCACAATACCTATCTTTTTGAACAGAGGATTAATTCAGTATTGCTCAAGTATTAAAAACTCTTCCACTGAAAGAGATGGCTTAGTGTATTTTTTTCAGAAGTAAGACGGGGGGGGCAACAAGTCTACTACTAAAATCCATGCAGTAGGTGGACTTTATATCAATTCTATAACAGCAAGACCCTGAATGTTTGTAGATAAGGTTCTTTTTGAAAGTCACTCATATCAAGTTCTAATGCAAGAAAGAATTCATGTTGATGGATCTCTGTTTTGCCAATAACCTTCAAAGTCTTGAAAGAGGAAATCTAAATTAATCAATGAATACCTCAAAAAAGCAGTTATTTTTGAACATTCAACATATTAGCAATCTAAGCTCACCTTGAGTTGATGAAAATTGAGGATTATTTTTCTTAAGTTGAAAAGATTTGAGAGGGGGTGCCTGGCTGACTCTGTTGGAAGAGCATGATACTTGATTTTTGGGGTTGTGAGTTTGAGCCTCATGTTAAGTGTAGAGATTACCTAAAAATAAAATCTTAAAAAAAAAAAAAGATTTATTGAGAGACTGTTACTTACTCTTCCATGTATACAAAAATAAAATCTTATAAAGCAAGAGTTTATGGTGAAAAATATACATTCCGCACAATCAAATTAAAATTCTATGGGACTAAAGTTAAGAAATTTTCTTAGATTTATTTTAAATAACTTAACCAGCTGGAAATCTTTTAAAAGTACTCACTAATTCATCTTTTTGAAATGATGGCTTTGCCTTTTAATGAGAAATGTACTTTTCCTTCTTAAAGGAAACACAATGTCCTTGGCTTAGTTGTTCCCCAAAGTAAATCTTTTTATGTGTAATAAAGACACAGATTGTAGCAAATTTATTTCAGGCATGCCAGACTGAAAATCTGTTTCTATAGCAAACAGTCATCCCTTGAGTTTACTAAGCCATATTCTTCAAATAAATAAGATATTTTACATTAGTGTAACCTGAATTTTGCTATCAAGGTGTTAATCCTTCATTTCTTATTCTAAGAAAACCACGTCAGCACTTATCCACACAGCTATTGAAAGTGTGTCATCTTTCTCCCATATTCAGGACCATGGGGTCATGTTAGTCTATCAAGGTTGATCCATCTGAGGCCATGCTGGCTCATCTGTTTTTCTTTCTACATACAGCTAGAGTCTGCATGGGTTCCTCCACATTGCTCCTAAGAGTAAATATATCTATCTCCACTTTATTTTCCTAGGTGCATTATATAACATTAGTTACATTTAATAGCCTTTACTGTAGTTTGAAGGTGAAAGTGTTATAGAGTAAAATAGGAAGCCATTTAAACTTGATCATTTATAAAGATCAAGTGCTCCATGGGAAGCCACTCCTTGACATTTCTGTCCACTGTCTAGTCCTGGAATCCAGGACCTACTAACAGACAGCATTTTCCTCATTTCTTCTTTTTTTCTCAGTTCCAACTTACTAACAATTGATCCCAATAACTTTCTGAGTGAAAATGCAGTTTACTTAGAGAATGTGATTTATTATATACATCTTTTCATATAAATCAACTTTATGTGGTCATTTTTAAATAATATTCATGTATGTTAGAACAGAAACTATTTTTATGTAGCATAGTGTTATATTTAAAGAGATTTGATCAAATTGATTAACTATGTTATTGAAATATTCTGGGCCTTAACTACATTTTTGGGTTTTTCTGATCCACGATTTTCCAAAATAGCTGGGTTAAAAATTCCCCAGTGTACATGTGGATTGTTTAACCTCTCCCTCAAATTCTGTCAATTTTGTCATACATAATTGTAAGCAATGTTATAAAGGTTCTAGATGTTTGTAGTTGAAAGTTGAAATATCTCTTTAGGGTTTTTTTTGCAACCTCATAATTTCTCTTTCTCTTTATTATTATTTTATGTTAAATTCTATTTTTTCTGATATTAAAATTATGACACCCAATTTCTGTTGGGTAATATTTGTGAAGTATAGCTTTTCTAACCATTTTGCATAATTTTTATCAATGTGCTTTTTATGTAGAGCTCATAAAAATTCTACAGTCTTTGTCTTTTAATAGATAACTTAAATGTGTATATATTTGTTTAATAAGTAAGTAGTCTCTTTGCTCAATGTGGGGCTCAAACTCTCAACTCAGAGATAAGAGTCACTTGCTCTACTGACTGAGCCAGCCAGGTGCCCCTCTATTTGTTTTTGTTAAAATACATTTGAACATATTCCAGTCATGTATTTTTTAGTTTTCAATTTGTCATGTCTCTTGATTTTTTAATTTTTTTACTTTTTTTTCTGCATTCCAGTGAATTTAAAACATTTCCTTTGTTCCTTGTGTGTTCCTTTGTTGCAAACGGTACCTATTATTTTAGTTTTCATTGTATATCCTTAAATGTTTAATGCACAGATCAAATATTATACTTCTGAAATATTTCTAAATTGATTCAGCATAACTATCCTTCTCATAGAAAAAGAAAACAGAAGTAGAAATATTGCATTTTTTAGTAGGAACCTTTTGTTTTATTTTTTATTTATTTTCTTTTTTATTTAATTTTTTTGAATTTTTAAAATTTAAATTCAATTAACACATAATGTATTATTAGTTTCAGAGGTAGAGTTCAGTGATTCACCAGTTGTATATAATACCCAGTGCTCATCACATCATGTGTGCTCCTTGATGTCCATCACCTAGTTACCCTATCCCTCTACCCACCTCCTGTCTAGCAGCCCTCAGTTTGTTTCCTATGATTAAGAATCTCTTATGGTTTGTCTCCCTTTCTGATTTCATCTTGTTTTATTTTTCCTTCCCTTCCCCTATGAACCTATGTTTTGTTTCTTAAATTCCACATATGAGTAATATCATATGATAATTGTCTTTCTCTGATTGACCTGTTCAATTTTGCATAACACCCTGTAGTTCCATCTAGTCATTGCAAATGGCAATAGTTCATTATTTTTGATGGCTGAGTAGTATTCCATTGTGTGTGTGTGTGTGTGTGTGTGTGTGTGTATGTGTGCGCCATATTTTTTTATCCATTCATCTGTCAATGGACATCTGTGCTATTTCTATACTTTGGCTATTATAAATGCTGCTATAAAGAGTACGGTGCTGTATCCTACTGTTTTTTTTTAATTTTAATTTTAATTTTTATGTTTTTTGCATCAATACCTCATAGCGCAATTGCTGGATCATAGGACAGTTCTATTTTTAGCTTCAGAGGAAACTCCATACTGTTTTCCACAGTGGCTGCGGCAGTACCTACTGAAGTATCCCACCTATCTTCTTTTTTACAATCTACCGTTTCAGTTTCTCCACCTATTGACAAGCATAGAAATTGAATAATGCCTTCGTTATAGATAATAATTAAACTGGATAAACTGTAGCCAGGGCTCAGGTGCAAGAGCACAGGGCTCCAGGGGTCCCAAACAAATTAGGTTCAACTATTGGCTGATGATAAAATCTAAAGGCAGAGAAATGAGTGGTGTGAAACAAGAAAGGAATTTATTTCAGTGAGGACAGCATTGGAAAGATAGTGGACGAGAATCTCAAAAGACTATCCTTGAAGTTTTTGAAAATACTTTCAGATTTATATGAAGAAAATGTGGGACAAAGGTCAGCAAGTACTGTAGGTGGGCAGTGAAGGTCAAGTTGATATTTGTCTGGGGGTCAGCCATGTGGGGTCTTGCTGGCTCAGGACAGTCCTTATTACTGGTGGGGGCAGTTTCTCTTCCTCTCAGGCGATGCTTTGCCTCTAGGATCTTTTGCCTGAGTTAAGAGATAAGTGGAAATAAGAACTTAATCAATTAGAAAGTACAGACTGTGGCCAAAACAGTGGAAGTTGAAGTCCTTTTTCAATATTAGCATATCATCCTTATAGCACTATGGATGGTAGAATTAGGAAATAAAAGGAAACTTGACCTGTCATTGCATTTGTTGTGGAGCCATTGGATCAACCTGCCCAGTTTATCTTCTTCAGGACTTCCCAGTTATTTGACACCGGAAATGCCATTTTAATTTATGAAACAGTTTGACTTCCCTCTATTAGTCTATTACTTGTAACCTAACAGTTGCAATGGTTAGATTTAACAATGTTTCTTACAAAATTTTGTTTCTTTCTTTCTTGCATCCTACTCTTAAGTAAACATTTCTTCATGTTGAAATGCTTTAATACTTTCTTCATAAAAATAAATAAATAAATAAAATACTTCTTTCATAAAGGATCTAGGAAATCTACACATCTATGAAATACATTCATTTTTATTATTTCTGAAAAAAAAAATCATGACTTTGCCCTCATATACAAGAGTTTACCTGAACTTTGATTATAGATTGTCAGTTATTTTCCTTCATTTCTGAAAATGTTATTCTTTACTTCTGGCCACTATAGTGTTGATGAGTTATCTGTTAGTCTAGCGTCATTCAATTGTGCTTTATTTTCCCTTTTGTAATTCTTAGGATTTATTTTTTTAACCGTGCTATTCTGCTGTTTCATGGGGCTATATTTAGATGCCTTTATCTTTATTTTACTAGTTATAGAGCATATTTTCAACCTGAAATTACCTCTCATTCCATGCAATTTTTAGCCATTATCTTTCCATATACTGATTCTCCATCATTCCCTCTAATTTCTCCCACTGGATAATCATTTAGGCAAGGTTTTAAAGTCCTAATTATTATCATTCTTCATTATTCACGCTTTTATATATTTTTTTTAATCTCCTCATGCCTTTTGGACAAATTCTTGAGTGCTACATTTCAAACTTCAATTTCTTTCTTTGATTATGTTCTAACTCATTCTGCAGTTTTAAAAAGGTGGACAGTAGTCATAAATGCTTAAACACATTTAAATTAATTACAATTAAATAAAGTTAAAAATTCAGTTCTTCAGTCATAGAAGTATATTTCAATTATTCAATAGCCAGAAGTGGCTCATGGCTACCATATTGGACAGGGCAGGTACAGAATCTTTTCATCATCACAGGAAGTTCTATTGGACAAGTCTGGAGGGTATGCCGATATTGAGTCTTTAGACTGATTACAAATAAATGTTTATATGCTGTTTGTAATTGGTTCTCTTCCATAGCCATCTGTTTTGACTAATTTCTGCATCAGTTTTCTCATGACTCATTTATTTTTTAAATGTCATTCTTTTTTTCTAATTATTTAAAAATATGTATCTTAAAGTTGTTATTTCAAAGCCATTATTTTCATGTTGGTATAATTATTACATTTGTTGGCTTTAGTTTTTCATGTTGTTTTGCTTTGTTTTTCAGGTATTTTATAGTGTTCACTTGCTGGCTCATCTTGAGGGCCTATTTTGGTTTCTTCTGATTGCTTTGCTCTTTCTCATCCTCTCATTGTGTTTTCCTCCATCTGCTTACTCTCCAGCTCAGTCAAGAAGCAGATCATATAGAAGATTCTTGGCACCTGTCCCATGGTGACACTGGGGATATCTCCTATCCACTCATGAAGCCAGAAATTGAGTTGGCATACATCCTGATTGGGTGGCTATCTCTATGCCACTTGCCAAACTAAGTTCATGGGTCACAGCTACAGGAATAATTACAGTTATGCTCAGCATCTCTCCATGGATGGAGAGAGTCCATTCCAGACCTTGATTTCATATTGTGAGCCTGGCTCTTGCCTTGCCAAATCATCTGTAGGGGGCTTTGGGTTACAGTTACTCTGCAAGGGCCAGAGAATTGGGGCTTCTACCTGTTACTGAATTTAAGGCCAAATAGATCTGAGGCTTTGTGCCTGTTCTGTAATTTCTAATCTATAGTGATTTATTTTTCTTCTTGTTTTTGAGCAGAATTATACATATTTAATTTAATTTCCAAAAATTTTCCATTGGTATCATTTGGGATGAATAAGCACACTTTAAAGTGTGAACTCAGAATGATTTTGAGTGGAAACCTCATCTTTCTTTTTTTGGGAAAACAGTTATTTCTTTGATATTTTCTGTTTCTCATTTTTTCTGTTCTCCTATTTGAAACTTTTAAATTTGTTGTATTTAACATATTTTTGAGAATGACATCTATTTTCCAAAACAAGAAAAATTGGAGAAAAGAACTTCACTGCATTTTTGAAAATCTCTTTATCTCTCTCTATGTAGGTGTTTATACTTATCAAAACGGCTAGTATTTCCTATTCCTTTTTTAAAAAAAGATTTATTTATTTGAGAGAAAGAGTGAGAAAGAGTACATGTGTGAGTGGGGAGAGGGGAGAGGGAGAAGATCTTTAAGTAGACTTCCAGCTGAGTGTGAAGCCTGATACTGGGCTCATGCGGGGTTTCATCTCATCGCCCTTGAGACCATGACCTGAGCCAAAAACCAAGAGTCAGACACTTAACTGAGTGAACCATCCAGGTGCCTCTTTCTCATCTACTTCTTTGTTTATTCTTTTGCCATATGTTCTTTTGGTGGCGATCTTGTAAAGAGACCCTCACAGATATGTAGTTGGAAAAAGTAAAAATATTTTATTAGTGTTTTCAGATAGTGGTGGTATTGTTTTTTGAGTTTCACTACCAAACAAAACTCAAATGGCAGTTTCTTAAAAGTTGTATGCTATATATGATATGATTGAATATCAACACATTTTTCAAATTTTGTTAAATAAAATTCTCAGGCAAATTGGCGTTTTGAATAGATCTTTTGTCATGCATGATTTTTAACATTATTCACTGGTTATTTTTGGATCCCCTCTCTACTTCTCTGTTTACAGTTTCCTGATGTAGTGGACAGACCTAAACCTGGAAATGTCTTTAAGTTTGAGAAGCCTCTGACTACATAGTGCTCTAAGTATTATGTGATATGGAAAAAGATAAAAATAGTCTATCTGAACTACAGGCAGTGGACAACAGAAGAAGACAGAAATTTAGATTAAAAAACACCCAACTGATGAATAAAGAATTTTGCTTTGGATGGGAGTATCAACTACATCCTATCTATTGGTTGCTGGACAAAGGAAATACGTGGCCTGATAGGATATTAATCCAATATAGGGGAAATGTCCCTACTTGGAAATCAATCACTTACAAATAATAATGACAATAACAACAATAATAATGAGATTCCAAAATATTATTTTAAATATAAACTAATAATTAAAATACCTTATATTGAAATAAATGATTATTTTAGAAAAGCAGAGCAGCAGAGCACCTTCTCAGGTGCTATTGGCTAAGAATTGAAGATAATTCTCTCTCTCTCTCTCTCTCTCTTTTTAAAATATTGACTTTTCTTTCCCTGATGTGTTGACATTTGAAAATCACAAGTGCACTTAATTTTCCTTGTAAGACTTTTAAACCATTTCAAATTGAAATCCCTGATGGCCTTTCTACTTCCACATTTGTTGGATATAAGGCAATGATACAAATAGAGACTCCCATGCTAAGAGTCTATGTCTTGTGGAGTATAAATCAGGTTAGAACTCTTAAAATGTATCCTGTCCTCTACCCCACTACCTTGGAGAATGTCCTTTTTTAAAAAGAAATTTTATATATACATAAAATAAACCATATGATTGAGAGTTGGCTAAATATTAAAACAATTTAACTATTGTTCAATTAATCAATTAATGATGTTTGGCTGTGTGATAAAATGGATACACATAATTTATAAATTATGTAGTATTTATTACATAACGTTTCCTGCTTTTATTTCAAGCAAAAATATGTTGTTAAGGTAATTACTTTCACACAACCATATTCTTGTAACAGTAGTGCAAAATCAAATAATTTTCTTGATTTATTTTATAATTTATTAATTTAGTTCTTACATAGTGCTTCATTCATATTAATGTATAGACTGCTCTGCTGGAGTTGTCACTAGATTGGGATTACTAATAAATTTCTTAAAGTAAAACAATTTTAGAAATTAATCATGAATTCTACCTATCATACTCAAACATTGTAAAAGAACAACATGTGTAATAAATTGTAATTATGCACTATTACAGAAAAGTTAAATTTAATAAAATTCATCTTATTTGTACAACAATTTTTGCTCTCTCTTAAAGTAATATCTGGGCATATTTGGTAATGTGAAAAATTGTTACATACTTCATCTATAGATCTACAGATATATAAATTTGAGAATAATATGAACTGTTTAGTTTTGTAAAATATCTTTCCTCTTCCTATATGTAACTTTACAAACATGATAACTCTTGAGTATGTCTAGAACTAAGCTCTGGACATAAAGAGAAAAAGAAAATGGTATTTGACATTACTGTGAAATTATATTTATTATGCAAAAACTACTGTTTTATACAATCAGAGAGGGAGTATGTGTTTGTTGTCTTTTATCTACGTTTCCCACCAATAAAATTCTTCTAGAACCCTAAAACATTGTCCCTCTCGAATGTTGGCCACAATCCAAACCACAAACCTTCATGACATCAGGACACATTTGACTTTTGTTTCTTGGATATAGGACAGGAGATGTGGAGAAGTGTTTTCTTTGCCTTGGTACTTGCATTTATCACGAGAGCAGTTTGTGTCCTGACAGTGCTGCACATTGGATCCCAGCTGATAGACTGGTCCATGTGTTTTGTATTAAATTTTAAGTGTGTGTGTGTGTGTATGCGCGTGTGCGCACGCAGGCAGAGAAAGGAAGAGAAGGGAAAAGAAGAGAAAAGGAGAGAAGAGAAGACCCTTTACAACATAAGACCCCCCCTAAAATAAGCCCCACATCAGAGGTACCTCTTGCTCAGGTCTAACAAGGGTGTTGCCCTACAGTTATGGGAATGTGTTGTAATGACCAAGGCTGAGTTCAATCTAAGTAGATCTCAAAGCATGCAGAGACCTGGCATTATTTCTTTGGCGCTGAGATGGCTTCTGTCTCTAGACTAATCCAGCTAAGTTTAGCTCAGTTAGAAGAGCCCAGACAGCTAACTGTTAAACAGTTACCAGATCAGATTTTCTCTGATGAAATAGAATTCGACTGACTCTTTGCTCTATGAACTACTATTCATCATGTTTTCGGAAAGTCTTAATTCAGTCAATAGGGTAATGATTGTCTGAGAGTCAGACAGTTCATGTGCAACTATTCCATTTTCTGGATGGCTGCTGTTCTTATCATCTGTTCCTTAATGCAGTAAATGTGTGCTTAGTATTACATGTACACAATCTTCACTTGGAATTTTTGAAATTTCAATGAGCAGGTATTGAAAAAGGGCTTACTAAGTTAAATTTTTAATGTTTTTAATGCATACTTCTTAAATACATTAAAATCCTATCTTATTTATATTATCTTACAGTTTTTTAAATTAATTTGTTTTTAATTAAGCCTTAAAAAGTACTCAACAAAACATTCAACTTCAAACAGGAATGTATTACTTATATATTAGTAAGCTTAGTTGTCAATGCAATCTTTATTTTCCATGAATGAAAATATATGCTATTGTTTATTATAACTATGTTTAAATAGGTAGGTAACAATAGAATCGAATAGCAGAATAACAATAGAATAGCAAAATCACCAGGAATGTTTTTGTTCTCCAGTCTCATTTTAGTTTTATCATGGTGTCTTTGTTAAAATTCAAATACATTAACTTGTGTCATCACTAAATAAAATTTGCAAAGGTATAAAGTCACTCATGTTATGATTGTTGCATTTTAGAATTTTAGGATATTTCTGTTGCTGACTTCAATTTAGATCATGTTGGAGATACAGTAGGTAATAACTGTTTATTGTGCATTTTGTTTCTGGTATTGTACTGGTTGATTTACATTGCTAATTTATCCCCTAAAGCGATCATCTAGGTGATGTATTTAAATTTGTATTTGTGTGTAACTAACAGAAAATATGAGTAACATTATCTATGGTAGATTGCATTATTTCTCCAGAATATTCAACCTTCCTGGATCCAGTGTTCTTTGTCATGTGACTTTGTATTTCTTTACACTACATGGGTCAGGCCTGTTTCCTACCTTTTGACTGGGATTCAGCCATGTGACTTGCTTTAGCCAATAGATGAAGCATGCCCATTCTAAGTTTAGGCTGGAAAGAGGCTTTTTAGATTTCTATTTGCTTTCTTGTGTTTCTGTTATCAATGTAAGATTTTCTTGGACTATTTTGCTAGTCTCAGAAAAAGGATGAAAGCCATGTGGAACAGAACCACCCCTGCCAAGCCACCCCAGCCGACTTTATCCTGTATTGACAGACCAACAGATATAGGAATGATCAGCCTCTGAATTTTGGGAAGTTTTGCTGTTGAATAGCAATTGATCAATATATTTATGGTGCTTACTACTATAATGACAATTCCTGAAGAAGGAAATCTTGGATTGTGGAATCTTTGAGGTATATTGTTATAGATCAGGATCCTTCAATATTCCTTTTCCATCAAAATTTATGTTATGGCTTTTTCATCCTTGTCATCAGAAAATGAGTTCTGCACTTAAAAACATAAAATGCGTGTTCTAGGTAGGAAAAAAGGGAAAGAGCAAAAGCCTGCCTGCAAGAGACCTTTAAGATCTGTCCCTTTAAAAAAAAAAAAAATCTGTCCAATAATCTTCTCATTAGCTTCAACAAACATCTCATTATCTAGGCTGGGACCTCATAACCACTCTTTTCCTTAAGGTAGGAAAGTAGGTATTTTTTACTTTAAGTCTGCTGTAGTCGGAAAAGGCAAACAAAAGTGGATTATAAATGCCATTTGGAGAATTAACATCCCAGGCGTACCACCTCCCCTTCTAGCCACCCCAAATACCTTATTTCTTATTTTATAGTTTAATGTACTCACTCCCATCTGACAGACACAATCTAAAAGTATGATGCAGTTTTTGCAGCTAGCTACAGGTTTAGGATATCTGGGTGATATGCAGTTTTTGTATCAGATATGGATGTGGCCTGATAGCAAATAAGCTTAAAAGACCAGTTATTGGCTTTCATACATTCAAATACGGTGACAGAGAACCATAGGATGTCTGCAATAAAAATCCCATTTGGAAATGGGGAGAATGAGAAATAGAAAACAACTTTTCCCTATCATTACCCAAGCATGCTATTTAAGAATAAGGACAGCACTGCTCTGGGGATGGAGAGAATTCCTCAGTGAATCTTTGGTTCTGTTCTTGGGAAGACTTTCTTTATCAGAATGCTTTTTCTTCTTAACACAAGAATCAATACCCTCCTAACCAGAAATTACCACAACTTTGCCTCTACATCCTTTATACTCAGCAAAATCAGGATTTTTGTTTTGGTGTTTTCAGCACCCCAATTTCAAGCTCAAATTTTATATGTGTTAAATTCTGTTTGGCTGCAAATGAAGACATGTTTAACAATGATTAGATTTTATATCCCACTGAATAAGGAGGCTTGGGTAGTTATTCAAAGACAGTCTTCCCTTTTCCTGGTTGTTCATCTGTGCATGAATCTTTTGTCACGATCCTATTCCCTTAGACATTGCATCTACATTCCAGGTGGAAGAAGAGGGAAAGGCAAAAGGCTGACTTGATCTGTTCTTTTAAACATTTTTTCTGGAACCCCTATCAGTAACTTCTGCTTATATTCCTTGGACAGAACTGGTTCTCATGTTCACAAAAGCCAAGCAAAGTGAATATTTCATATTTCCAACCTGTGTATTATAAGAATAGCAGAAATTTGCTTGTGAATGGCTTTTGTGTAGCTAATCCATTAATTTCTACCTTAATTTTCTTTTTAGACTAGGAACTCAAAACTATATTTGTCTTTAAATTATGCTAAACTGTTTGCATTTGCAATTTGGGAATACCACTTCTAATAGAAGTTTTTCTGTTGCATTCAGCACATTTAATGTATCTTTTAAATTTTCTTTACTTTCACAATTTAAAATCTGTTTCAAATTAAAGAATGTTCTTTTGTTCAGCAAATATTTATTAATAAAGAATGATAAACATCTTAATAGAAATCCCAAGTTTTTCATATTTAAAGCATTATGTCATCACTCAATACATTTAATAGTTGCTGAGGTTTACTGAAAAGAACAAAGGAAATGGAGTTAAAAGATTCATCCTTTGGCTATATGCCATAAGATCTTTGAGCATCAGATTCTCTATTCCAAAAGCAAAACTATTTCCCAGGAAGTTTGTAAGATTTAATTAAAATAATGTCTGTGGAAGCAGTTTGTGAAGTCTGAAGTACTATGTATTATGACTATTAGTTACAAATTCACTATGAACTAAAGGGAAGCTACTTTTTGCTAAACAATTATATATACAATGGACTTAAATACACACACATAATATTTAAATACCATTAAATATTATGATCTTTAGACATCGTGTTCATTTAAAATTTCTTTCTGTCTGATTTAAAGTTAGAAGGAAACACACTTTGTTGGATTTCTCTAAAATGACAATTCTCTGTTCTTTTAGTACCATTAACAGAAGACAATACATTTGAAAAAGTTTGACCTTTTTCAGGTTAACTTAATGTGAGTACAAAGGTACTCATATTAACTCTGTGAGGGCTGCTGTTTTCTTTGTCAAGTGTCCCTGCCAAAGCACATTAATAATGTGCCCTTTGTGATTTAGGTGGACTGTCCTTAGAGAAAATAACAGGAATGTTGGAAAAGCAACTCAGGTGAGTCATAGCCCCCAAAAGGCACAACTTAGAACATAACAATGACTGTTGTGCTATCTAATGCCAGTCAAAAAATAACTACATTGTCAATTTTGCAAAATGTGTCTCCATTTCTGTCTTTTATTTCACTCCTGTGAGAACATATAAATCTCATCTTGAGGATATTGGCATTAAAAAGCAAACACTTTTAAAATAACATGAGAAGAGAGAAAGGAAAATGAAAACCGCTCAGTTAGATTTATGCAGGATATAAAGGTAATAGAAGAGATTTTATCTCTTTCTAAGCAATCCGTAGAGTTCCTGAAGAATTTAACTGCGAAATTCAGAAATTTCAAAAACATTTATCATTCTGTTCATATAGGAATCATACTTCTAATCTGCAGCTCCTAAATTTTTTCTTGATTTGTGAGTACTCTGTATTTGGGTATTGACAAATGAGGGAGTTTGGGATATGCCACCGCAAAATATTCTAGCTTTGGTATATTTTGCTTATTTTGCACTGAGGGCATTTGAAAAACAGCAAATACAGGAGAGACTTTCTTTGAATTCCTTTCATCTGCCTAAAGACAGATCTTCCAAAAGAAATTCAGTTGTCATAAATCCTCTCCCCAGGAGTTTCATTAACCAGGGTAGATTGATTCTTATCACGGGAGAAGAGACTCAAAGTCAACACCAGATTCAGATGAACTTTGTAACAAACGATCATACCTACCATCTATTCTCTAAGGGCCCATTTATCTTTCTTATAGATCATTTACTCTCCCCTAAGTGACCTACATGTCTGTCCTCCTCTTCCTTATTAATACAATGTACACGTTTTCAAATCTTACTGCTTTTTGGGGTATTCACTTTTTTCCCCCTGTGATGCCTCTCATATGAAATACTAAAAATTAGTATATTATAAATACACTAATATAATACTGAAAATACATTTTCTCCTATAACCTGCCTGTTAGTTTATTTTGAAGACCTAGTTATAGAACCTAGGAGAAGAGCAGAGGGAAAGACTTTCCTTCCCTCCATACATATATAAAATAAAGTGAGGTTTTTGGGTTTTTGTTTGTTTGTTTGTTTGTTTGTTTTTTTACTAAGGTTGTATTTAAATTCCAGTATGGTTAATCTACAATGTTATGTTAGTTTCTATTGTACAATATAGTGATTCAGCAATTCCATACATCACCCACGGCTCATCAAGACAAGTGTACTCCTTAATCCCATCACCTAGTTTACCTGTCCCCTACTCACCTCTTCTCTGGTGACCATCAGTTTGTTTTCTATAGTTCAGAGTCTGTTTCTTGATTTCTCTCTCTCTCTCTCTTTTTTCCCTTTGTTCATTTCTTTTGTTTCTTAAATTCCACATATGAGTGAAATCATATGGTATTTATTTTTCTCTGACTTATTTTGCCTAGCATAATACTCTCTAGCTCCATCCAAGTCATTGCAAATGGCAGGATTTCCAAAATAAAAAGAGTTCTGCAAATGTTTTTTTTCCTCTCAGAAATGAGTGGTTATTAAATTTATTCCATTATAATTAAAATCATTTTATTGCGGTTTCTCTTCACTTGTAATCACTAGCATCCATAGACTTTGTTATGAATTTACATCTGTGTAAGTGTAATGCTTGTTTGCTGGCCAACTGGGCAACTGGATCAATGGATGGTTTGCATCAACTGACAAGGAGGGACTGAATTTTAAAAAGTCTCCATTTGTCTTGTGTTTTGACTCACTCTGTTGTTTGCTACCAGAAACATCTAATGAGAATGCTACTACTTTCATTTTATGGCTGTTCTTATGAGACTGACAAAGAAGCGAAATGGCAAGACAAACCTGAAGTACAGAATCTAATCCAATTATTGAAACATGACAGTAGGTACCTAGCTCTGTCATCGTTAATGCCTGTTACTTCCCACTGATGCTGCTGATGAGTTACATGCACAGAAAATCATTTTCTATTAGAGGTAAATTATCCAGACTCTTTCTGTTTTTCATGGTATTGATCAAATGTGCACCATTCCTTTCAATTATTCTGCAGTCTGTGCAACATAACACAGACCTAATAAATATTTTATTGAAAAACTGTCATTTTGTCACAGCAACTATATGTCACACAGATATTTATTAATAAATATTAAGATCATTATAATATCAATGTTGTTAACCTCTCTGAACAAAATCAGCCTTACCTAGAACAATCTGTAAGGACATTGTGTTTATTTTACCTTGTTTCCAGTAATATACAAATGAGAAATTTTTCTGCCATTGGGGCTAAAAAGCCTTAAAAAGCACATTTTGAAATCTAATTGTCATAAAGTAAGACTCTTGCTTAATGTCATGACCAAATTCGTTTTTAAATACAGTTTTTTAAAATAAATATTGTTAGAAGAAAAGTCATATTCTTTCTCAGGATGAGAGATCTCAGATTTCTTGTAATACATAGTAGTATGCAGACTATTTTATGTTTTTCAAAGATGAAGAGTTATTTCACATGATGGCTTATTACAATAAATACATTAAAATTTTGGGTGGCTATAGGAAAAAAATTAGATAGGAATAAAACCTTAGCTAATACCCAAGGAGGGGGAATATATGACTTAATGTTAACATTTGTCAGGCTTAAAAATGACTAATTTTGGCACAGAATAGTTCATTGATCTCTTTTTATCATGATACCACCACAAGCTCTAGAAACCAAATATAGATAAATACATTTCTATTAGGAAACAATGAAAAGGTCTCACTTTAAGATTTTTTTTAGTCTCAGTTATGATTAGTACTTTGTCAAGCAGTTATTTTGTTTTTAAATATCTACTAAGTGTCAAGTATTGTGGACACAGAGCTGAAGATGGCACCACCATTTTCCTTACGGCACTCACAGTTAGGTAGACATAACTGGGTAATCATAGAAGTATCAACAATAGAGACATACAAATCCTACTCTTGAGACTAGAAGGAAGATGCCTTAGTGTGCCTGAATAATCTAGAGACACTTCCTGAAAGAGGGATCATGTTTCTTTTTGTTTTGATTTGTGGTAAGCAGGTTAATGGTCACCCAAACATGTTCACGTCCGAATCTCTGACACCTATGAATGTGTTACTTTACACAGTAAAAGGATCTTTGCATATGTGATTAAATTAAGGATCTTGAGATTGGTAGACTGAGAGATCTGCTGAAAAAAATACAAGATTAAAGTAAATTTGGCAGTGGTTGATCTAAAAGCCATAGGTCTATTTACTGAATAGTAGTGACAAATACAAAACCAAACAAAAAACAACCGCCACACACACAAAAATAACCCTGTTTTCCTTGGAGAAAATTCAGTATGTGTAGACAGGTCATGTCGGGCTAGGCAGTAGATACTAACAGCAGGTTTTTCCTGGTTGTTAGTTTATATGAAGCTTTTGACTATCATTAAGAAATGAAAGTGAATGTCACTCTTTAACACTTCACAAAACTTTCAGTTGCATGTAGGTAGAAAAGGAATTTATTTAACTTTTTCCCTTTTTGAGTAGTATTTAATAAATTAAGCCAGCTGGCATAACTGTGTGTGACATCAGCTGCAGAGCATAGCATATTGCTAAAACATTTTTACAGACAAGAAGACATGAAGAGAAAATGTTGTAATATGTATAAAAGATTATGTGAATTATGATACTAGTAGGGATGGAAGGACATTTTACAAAGAAATAAGTGAAATAAAGTACTAATTTGAATTTCAAACATTCTACTTCTACAGGCTTGAATTTTGGACTTTCAGGTTTTATGGGAAAGCAATGGGTTAGAAAAGTAGGTCTATCAGACAAGTTCAATAAAGAGATTTTTAAAGAAGTTACCAAAGAGGTAACTTATTTCTATCCTGTCTCCAGGAACCACAAGATAAGACAAAAGAAAATGAGTCAGAGCTGTCACAAAATGATTTCAGTGATACACGTAAGAACAGAGCAGCTTATTAAACACTTGATCATTTAATTAACATTGCATTAAATATACTTCTTTGGAGATATTAAAATTAATAACTTCTCATACTTTTAATTTCACCAAGTTCATTTTTGGTTCTTTAAATAGAATTTTCCCTTTCCTGCAACAATCTAAAACCTATTAGTCAAATACTCAACCATTCTTTTTATTTACAGTAGTAGTTCTCAACTCTGTAAGACCAAATGCTACTCTTTTGTGCTAAGTTTTCAAGGCAGAGACTTTGGAGTCGAAGATCAGGATTAGAACTTTCTGAAAGTTTCCCTTGTAACTTTGGTGTACAGCTACTTACAGAAAATCCATTCAGGGAGTTTGTAGCAAGTACAATCTCTAACCCTTTCCACTTTCTCTACCTTCTAAAGAGTATAGTTATTGCTGCTAATCCATTGGGTCTGGTGATGAGCCAAGCTAGTGTCACTGGTGGAGATGTAGGAACAAAAGAACAGACAGAATCTAAGGGGTCTGATGTAAGAATTACTGCAAAATGAGGAAAAACTAGAAAATCAACATAAAGGTGGACAATGCTGAAGCATTTAGAAAAGTTTATGCCATTTTTTTCCCCATGTTGCTATTCTGAATAGGAAAGGAGAAAAGTTTAAGGATGGAAGGTAAGTAGTGGTGGTGGCTGACAGGTCATCAAGAAGTTGGAGAGCATAGTCAAGGCTACCCTGAATATAAGGCATATAACTAGGGAGATACAGCTGGTAAGTTCTTTTAATCAAAGCAAACCAAACTTTATTATACCTAACACAATGCTCAGCCTTGGGAGGTCTCAGAAGTGTGTCTAAAGTCATCCAGCAAGTTAGGCTCAATTCCATACAGAATTATGGTCCAAGTTTCCTGAAACATGGTCTCCCTCTTTTCCACCCATGCCACTCTTTTTTCTTCTTATGCTTTCTAAAAAATGAGCTGTAAATTAAACATGAGTGAACATAGTTTTATTTATAAATAAAAATTGAGACCTGAGGTAAGCTGAGTCATATCATAGTTTTAATAAAGACTTGGTAATTAGGTGAGATTGCTGGGTAAATGCTTATGGAATTTAACTGGATTTTCTGATAACTATAAAATGTTAAAATCTATTTTAATTTCCTGCTTACCATGTGCCTTTTCCTCAGAAACTCATTAGTGATATTGTTTTCAAAATTTGATTTTTATTTATCTTTAGATGGTATTGTATTTTTAAAATTATAAGTAAGAGTGAACCTCTGTATATAATGTATATACACATATACTTATGTGTGTATATATGTATGTATATACACACACAGTGTTGTCTGTTTTAATATAAGAAGGGTATTGCTTTCCATCTATTAATTCTGTAACTTGCTACTTCACAAAATTTACTCATTGTGCTAGTTTTTCCATTTACTTTTTGGAATTTTTCAAATATATAATCATATCAACTTCAAATACAGTTCATTTCTTTCTCACCAATTCTTTGAAAGTGAAACCATTTTAAAATTCACTCTTTGGCTTTTGATATCAATGAGAATTTTTTAAAATTTTTGAGACTTAAGTTAAAAAAAATTTTTTCCCACCTTTTTGTTTCTTGAAAAGATGCTATACTAAAGCTTTATAACTCCCTTTATTTTCTTATATTTATTTTTAGCTATTTATGTAATTACTATGAAGGTAAAATTCACCTGACATTTACTTTGTAAAATATTTCAATTAGTGGCCTCATAATCTTGTTTGGAAACTTAACAATTTTATCTTTAATATATAAATGGAAAAGCTACATTCTCTTGAGATAGCATTCTGTACTCTTCTTATTTGTGCTTCTAAATGTCCATTATCACATTATTCATCTCATTATAATAAAAGAAATTTTCTGTGAACATTTCAGTTTTTAATTGAATAGCATATAGGAAAATGCTTTCATTATCCAATTTGACAGAGAGAGAGACAGCAAGAGAGGGAACACAAGCAGGGGGAGTGGGAGAGGGAGAAGCAGGCTTCTAGCTGAGCAGGAAGCCCGATGTGGGGTTGGATCCTGGGACCCTGGGATCATGACCAGAGCTAAAGGCAAACTCTTAATGACTGAGCCACCCAGGCACTCCCTATTGTTGTCATTGTTGTTGTTTTTTAAGAAGGCTATTACTTTCTCTTATAAGACTTCCTGTTTGTTTTCTACTTTATAAATGAGTAAGATATGAGGAGTCACATATTTCATAAAACTTAATAGCATTATACCTTACTTTATTGTAGGTGTGAAAAACACTTTTAGAAATCTGTTATCAATGGAGAAATGAATTAATTTGATCAACTTAAAAATTCTATATTATTTTAGAATCTGGAGTTCTCAAACAAGATCAAGGAACAGAGTTGTTATGTTACAAGAAAATCAAGTAGAGAAACAATGAAATGAAGGGACCCAATATTTGAATATTTGGAAGCTGTTATAATGATATTTAATATTTT
The DNA here is from genome assembly GCF_002288905.1 of Enhydra lutris kenyoni. NCBI lineage: Eukaryota > Metazoa > Chordata > Mammalia > Carnivora > Mustelidae > Enhydra > Enhydra lutris. The sequence goes on from NW_019154124.1 coordinate 8,728,181, forward strand.
GGTCATTTACAGGCTAATTGCAGAACAGTTAAAAATAATTGCAAGCTTTATCTTCTCCCCATACCCCCAACTCTGGATTCCCTGTCCAGTATTTTTGCCTTTAGAACTGTATTAAGAACAGCTTGTGCTCAAAAAGTCTTTCCCGATTTATTATCATCCTATTCTTTTTTCTCTAGGAATTTTCCCGAAGTTTTCAGAAACCACCTAAAACCACCTTTGCTTGAGCTTTATAAACTTCTATCACTCTCGCTTCTGGAAGAGATTGTTTCAAGGGTGAATCCTTTGTTGCTCAAGGGGATTATTTATCTTTTGAAACAATCTTAATGTAAACTATAAGCAACTTACTACGCCCTCCCTCCTTAGAAAGTGTAGTGAGTTCCATAGGTCTGTTTGATAAATTTGGGGTTACAGAGAGCCCATTTTACTGACTTTGTAAAATGCAAGCAGGAACCCCTCAGACAGTGGGTGTGGATTTTCTTACCTGTGAGGTCTGTATGACAGCACCCTTTCCTGGGAGTTAGAAAAGAGGCCTGCGCAAATTTTTTGTGTCATGTCAGTTAATTGGACTTACCTAAGTCTTGGCACGGTGGACAAAGATAAATAGAAAAGGTCAATGAAAAGAAAGAAATGGTTGTACTCAGAGATGGAACTTCAGTCTGTATCTTGGCTAGAAGCAAACAGGACCAGGAGGCTCTCTCTCATCACCAGCCTGATGTTATCCACTAATGGCTTGATAATGCCCAGTAAAAACAGTGCCCCCCCAAAGGTATCCAGGCATTTTAAAGCATTATTTAGCCAGAATTCTTTGCTCTCTTTTTAATGTCCTCCAGGAAAACGATGAGCAGACATAAATAGTAAAAGCTGTCTTTTTCTGAGAACCTACTATGTTTAAATACCATGGTAGTCACATTGTACTAAAGACCTGGCACATCCACACCCCAGTTAAACCCTACATTGCCCATTCTAGGCTAAACCCATGCAGCTGAAAGAGAAACACACAACTTCACTCACTGGCCTGACTTCAGTTCAGGGCAAGAATCTGTAAGTGGGCCCTTAATCCTCTCACCTCTCCTACCTTATCAATGTTTTGATCCCTGCTCCATTGTTCTCATTATCATGCAAACACGCCATTATTTTTTCAATTTCAAAAATATGAAACTCTGCTTTTGATCCCACTTCCTCCATCAACTACACCATTTCTTTGTTCCTTAGGCTGCAAACCTCCTTGAAATATATTTCCAATCTCTCCATTCCAATCTCTCTCTCCCATTCTTTTGTAACCCACAACTCTACAGAAACTCTGTGGTAGAGGTCACCAGTGATTTCCAGGTTGCTTAATTCACTGTTAATTCTCAGTTCTCATCTTACTTGATTTATCTGCAGCATTTCATATTCGGTCACTCCTTTCTCCTTGACTGTAAAATAGAGATAATGGTAAGCTCCATTTATCAGAGTCATTTTAGGGATAAAATAGAACAATGCATTTTACAAATTTGGAAGCTTAATATGCTATAAACATGTTAGTTATTTTCACCTGATAATTTCAAAGCAAGCAAAAACTTTTTTAAGTAGAACATTTATTACAGCAAACATATATGATGAAATTCAAAGAGAACCTTCATTAAGGATGAATGGGAAAGAAAACTACAAAAAAACTCTGTGTATTAATATATATTTAATGATATGCATACATAGATCTTCATATCTACCCATATCTTTCTCTCTTAATTATAATCTATCCAAAATTTCATCCTAAAACTTCACAAAGGAAGATAATATGAAGGTATTTTAATGTTAACATCCTTTCTATGTATTCTCTATTTTGACTTTTCCTAATATAACACCCTATCTATACAAATTTATAACATGTTTCTTTGAAATGTACTTAGACATTGATTAGCTTTTCTCTTTAATCAGTTTAGTATACATCCATTCAAAGGATTACTTGATGTTTTCCTTTAATCAATTTATTTCTTCAAGCATATGAAATATTCATTTTATTCTCTGTATCTAATAATTTCACTACGTGAAGGTTTGGGAGCTTGATTTGTTCTCTATTGTTTCTGTTTATTTTTGTTTACAGTGCTAGATAGATGGTACATTTATTTTGACTGTGAGATGTTCGTTTTCCTTGGAATTTTATCTACCAAAATTGTTGAGGCCTGAAATGGAAGAATGCTTACACTAAAGAGGATCTAAATTTGTTTCTGTGTATTCTTGGCTCGAGATTTTCCTGGACTTCCCATTTCTTATGAAATTGGGCTGCAAAACTGTGCAGTCAGCTATGAGTCCAGATTTTTAATGATTATTATTTTCTTTCCTTTGCTAAGCACTAAGACCTAAGATAGCTAGTATTTCTTCATTCTCTGGTTTATTTATTTATTCCTTGAGTTTTTTTTATAATTCACTTTTATATTAGTTATATAACCTTTTGGGGCTTATGCAGTAAAGAAATTGGCCTTACCCAGAAACAAGTCTGTCCTTTCCCCTAGACTTTTTAGAGTAGGACCTAGCTACATTGGATTCAAGGGATAGGGCTTGCCATACTTAATTGTCCTAGGATATGGGCTGGCCATGCCAGAAAGACCAACAATGTGACCGAAGGCTGGGGCTTTGGGTCATGTGGTATAAGTTGACCCAAAGGCTAAGACCAACCATGTGGCAGTCAATCAATCACTTTTGCTTATGCAGTGGAGCCCCAGTAAAAGCTCTGAACATGCAAAATCAGGTGAGCTTCCATGGCTGGCAGTACTCCATGTGTATTGTCTTACATCGATGCTGGGAAAGTCATATATTCTGACTCCACTGGATAAAGATGTGAGAAACTATGTCTTTGGAATAGTCTGGACCTCACCCTATCAACTTGTTCCTTTTGCTGGTTTTAATCTGTATCCTTTCCCTATAATAAACTCTAACTGTGAGTGTAATAGTTTTCTGTGAGTTCCGTGAGTCCATCTAATGCATTATTAAAACTGAACTTGGTTTTGAACCTCAGGAAATTGTAGTTACTCTTAGTAGTGAGGATGGTCCTCTACAGGAATGTGTCTTCAAGTGTTACAGTTTGGCCACTCTGGATAAGGCCCTCGCTTCACTGGATAGGGATAACTTGCTAGGCTCCTCACCTCAGTTGTGCCCTGGGTTTAGACCTTTTTATTCTCCTCTAGCAGATTTCCTGTACCAACAGCTTCCCGCATTTGAGAAATGTACTTAGGATGATAGGCAGCTGCAGTCTCTGCTACTTTCTTATTCCTGTCTTCACTTCTTCGCTTCCTGAAAATGTATTCCTTTCTTGCTTGTACAACAATGCTTAGTAGAAGTTTCTTTGTGTCAGCTATACTTGAGGTTAAAAAAAATTTTTTTTCTTTGTTTGCGTTTTTGGGGTTTTGCTTTATTTTGTTTTGACTTTTTTTTTTTTTCCCTAGTGGAAGTCAGTCCAATTAGCTCTTCAACTATATTACTGGAAACAGATGTTTACTTCATTTAAAATGCTAAGTTTGAAGAACTTTTAGATAGGCAAAAGCTAATGATCAAATAGCTGAAAATATGAAATAAGGAAATATATAACTAGAACTGAAGAGAAAATTTAGGAATTGAGATACAGAAAATAAGTGTTTTTTACTAGTGTGTGGATGGGTGTCTTCGAAGCAGTAGCAGAAAACAGAAATATTTGGTGCAAAGAAAAAGGAACATTTAGGATAGAATCTCAAAGAGGGAAGAAATAATAGTTTTGATGCAGACAATGAAATTCAGAGTTTAGAGAAAGACAGGAAAAGAAACATAGCAAGTAAACCAAGAAAACAATGAAAGAATTCATTGAATTAGGTGAAATAGTATTTTGAGCTGTCCTGCAAGTTCTGGTGATTCTCAGTTCCATATAACCAAATGATTTCTAAAGAAAGATTAAATGTATCACCTATCTGTATTAAAATAATAGATCAGTAATTAGAACAATTGATGGAATATTTGAGTCATATTTCCACAAATGTCTGAACCTAGGATTAAACTATTGTGGTTGGCATTATAATAGGATTAATCTATAACTGTGAAAAATCACCTATAAAATGCATATAATGACCTCTTAGATACTTAACAGTGCGATGCTGAATTACAGGGCAGCAGGTTAAAAAAAAAAATGGGAATTATTTCCAGAACATCATCTCTAGGCCTGAAATTTAACTCTCTATTTGTATAGGAAACTCTTAATAGAATTTATGGGACTAAATAACACATGATCAAATATTTGATAAAAACCCAAGCCAACCAGGGACACCTGAGTAGCTCAGTCGCTTAAGCATCTGACTCTTAATTTTGGCTCAGGTCATGATCTTGGGGGCCTGGCATCAAGTCTTAAGGCAGGCTCTCCACTTAGCATGGGGATTGCTTGTTCCTCTCCATCTGCTCCTCTCCCTGCTCTCTCTCTCTCTCTCTCTCTCTCTCCCTCCGGTAATAAATAAATAAATAAAATCATAAAAAAGGTAACCAAGCCAACCACATAAAACCAGTATGCAACTTTATCCAACAACAAAATGAAACTTTCCAGTCTTCTTGAATTTCCATAGAATTTGGTCCTGCTGTATTGGGCTCTAGTTTCTCTAGAAGAGATTGGTAATCTGCTTCCAAAAACTCTAAGTACTATTGTCAAATCAGCTTCTCAGTGTAAAAACTCTCTACACTATGAGAACCCACAATAACGATGCCAAAACACGGAGTGGAGAATGTAAGGCCCAGGAATAAAAGCAACCGTAGCCACCATGCAGACATAAAAAGGAATTGTATTGCAAGTAAAGGCATTCCAAACAAGGGCTTCCTTTTTTTAAACAATTATTCTGTAGTTAATGAAATCTAATTCTCATGCAGTCAAATCCATTTTTTGGCTTCATCTTTCCTATACGAAAAAATAGTTTTCATTAGTATATACACTATCCACCTGTTTACTTTGGGCTTTGCTCTCACGCAGGACATAAGGCTTCATGATTTTTGCTGTCCTTTTGTTTTGGTTTTTGCTTTTCCTGGTAAAACCTTAGCTGCTTTGTGCTCACAAAGACCTAACAAAACATGTAGGTCAGTGTGCTGCGCATTGGCGTCCAACTTGAGGCAAATATTTTGTCCTCACGACTTTAAGTTATACTGACTATACAGTTTGGACTTCCTTTCTCATAATTGATTTGAGGATGAAATTAATTTTCATACTTTCGGGTCACGTATTGCCATCCTACACTAGATGCATTTTACTGATCACAATTTGTCATCTAACACTCTTTGTTTTAAGTGAGGGGCAGTCATTTTATTTTTCTTTACCATAAATAGCTACAATATAAAGTGCATTCTATTTTGGTGAGAATGATTGAAGCGATCTCTATCCATAAAGCACTTTGGCTGAATGGGGCTATATTCCTGAAATAGGCTTTCATTATTTTTTAACTCACTATGCTCTAATAATTTTTCTGAAGCACTTTTGATCTGTTTTATAAATATTGTGTTTTCATTTTAAAAGTATTTAACATGCCGGAAAACTTTCCATTTAAAAAAGTTATCATAATGACCTTTCAAAGAGGGTTTTGTTTCCAGTAACCAATGCTGACACTGCTTTCTGGATTCAGCAAGCATTTGAGAACAAGTCACGGCTTGGTTATGAACGTTGTCTAAATGGTTAAAAGAGCCAAGGTAATCAATGCACACTAAAGGGAATTGAGTGATGTCAAATTTGGGAGAGGAAAAGTTAGAGTGTTAACAGTGTGTAATGTAAACTTTTGTGTTCACATGGCAAGGTAAAGATGTCAGAAGCAGTTTTTTTTTTTGTTTTTTTTTTTAATATATCACCAGGAAGAGTAGGTTAAATTTAAAATTCTGTTAATGCTATCCAGGTACACGGAATTGAATAAATCTCTGCTGAATGTATTAGTCTATGAACACTTAAATCTGTGTTATCTTAACCCAGTCTTGAAGCTGGTAAACAAGTTACCTATCGATAAGAAAATGCATAGAATAGTGCTTTGTATGTAACAGATACTACTAAATATTTGTTTCACGATTTAAAAACTAAAAAAAAAAAAAAAATCCCCTATCTTAGTTAATTCAGGATTAATTCATTTCTCAAACTTCCTGGACCATGTATGAGTCCTTAATGCCCCTGTTCTGACATTTAATCCTTATCCAGTCTTGGAGTCCTGGTGACTGGAGAGAGCACACCTCTCTGAAGAAGGCGAAAATTTTAAGAACGGTTCACACTCAGCTAATCAATTTGTTCCTTCCAGTCAGTTACCCTTTCCTTGTTAAATTTTACATTTGTTAACTCAAATGTCAACTTCTTTGAGCTGGCTTTTCTGAGTGCCCTATCTCAAGTAGCCATAACACCCCAGAACTTTTTACAGACTTTTTTTAATTCCCAGAGCTTAGTGTCATCTAATATTGTCATGCTCATTTTTTGTTTACTTTTATATTTTCTTTCTCCCCCATCTAAAGTATAGTTTGCTCGTCATAGTCACCATTAGATCCCCAGATGCATGTTGGCACATAGTAGGCACTAACTTGGTGTACATTAAATCTATCCACGGGCCCTTAAAATGTGCACTTACCCCTGAGGTAGAAGGAAGAAAGCATATTTCCACAAGGAAGGCATCCACTAGTAATCCTTTTCCTTCCCTATAATTTGTAACTCTTCTAATAGAGTTTCTGACATCAAAGGGAATGATATTTATTCATTTATGTATATAAGTGTTCTTTAACTTAATTCTAGCAATTTGTGATAGGGAGATATTATTTCTGCACTGTATTTCAACAGTGTATTTGAGGAATATCTAAGAATCCACCAGTTGGAGATGAGTTTGGAATTGCCTTTTCTTGAGTAGCTAGATGGCATGCAGTTTACATATCAAAAATATTTGGGGGATGGAAGTAAATTGGTTCATTGATGAGGCATTGGCAGAGAATTTAGAAAAGGGGGAAATTATTTTGATGACTATAAATTGCAGCTTGGGAAACTGGAACCAGACTACTCAATATAAAGTGAAACTAAATAAGTGAGACTGAATATAATTGGACATTTAATAAGTATCTGTTAGAATGAATAAACACTGAAGTGCTTTATAAAAAATAACATTTACATATCATTCCATGTATAAGAAGTCCTACCAATATGAGCTATTACCAAGACCCATTTATTGGGTCTTGATTTTCTAGGTAACAATTTGATTCACATAAATTTCCAGATGGTTTATAAGGTATTAAGCAGATTTATATTACTGAAGAGAAATACTAAGAAAGGAGTGATTTTAAGTTAAATGATCCTTACATTTGATAGGCCAGTGTTAAAAATGTTATCACCCTTGCTAATAATAATAAAAGGGGTTAGAGAAGACAAATTGATTAGATAGGAGTTACTGACATTTTAGAACATCATTAGAATTATTACATGGTAATAATGAACCTTTATTTTGTGCTTACCATAGCACATGAATGAACTGCCGAAGATGGTTTTGGATTGGTTGTGATGTTGGGTGAGTTAGATTAATATGTTTTAAGATGATAAATCGCATGCCATAAAAATCCTCTTGAGATTAACAAATAGTTTTTTTCTTGTTAACAAACTCATGTAATTGTATTTAAAAGGTTAATGGAGGAAATAATCTTACTCCAGGGAGATAATTATTAGGTTCTAGAATACTTTCCTCGGGGTGATAGTGAGTGACCTTTTCCTGAAGGTTTCACCAAGATTATTAAAAATGAGGCAATTATAGGAAGTGATTCTCTTTTGAATTAACCACTGATTATCAACTGGTTACAAAGACTATCAGTTTCAAGAAAATAAATAGATAGCAACTTGTTTCAGTGTCTCCTACATTTTTAGAAATGGCTAGAGACTGTTAATCTCTTCAGTATAGGATGTTTTACATACTCTACTAACTAATTCCACAAGACACTGGACACATTTGAAAATAAGGTCACTTTTGAAATGTCATCTCTGAGCAAGTAGCTTATGATAAACTCTTACAATTATGGTTCCTGCATTTTTTTGGTCATTTTAGTCACACCAGAAAAAACAAAATTCTAATAGCAAAAGCCAAAGCATTTTTGATGATAGAAATGGAAATGGCATAGAGTAGTATAACAATAGCCACAGTTGTAATGAGTTAAGTAAGTAAGTTGTTACTTACATAGGTAGTAAAAGAATATAATATTAGTTCTAGTGTCTTAAATGCCTTCTATGGCCAGATTCTTTCATACATAATCTCTGGTTTTCACAATAATCTTGCAAACTAAGTAAAATAAGCCCAATTATTGGAGTAGAAATTTTATTTTATTTTTTCAAAAGATTTTATTTATTTATTTGACAGACAGAGATCACAAGCAGGCAAAGAGGGAAGTGGTGGCGGGGGAAGCATGCTCCCCGCTGAGCAGAGAGCCCACTCGATGTGGGGCTCGATCCCAGAACCCTGGGATCATGACCTGAGCTGAAGGCAGAGCCTTTAACCCATTGAGCCACCCAGGCGCCCCTGGAGTAGAAATTTTAAACTCAGAGAGATTTAATAACTCATCATCCGCCCTACACATGGTAGGTAGCAGAGCTAGAATTTTCACCCAGTTCTCTCTGTACTCTAAATATTATGTTTTTAAAGATTAAAATATATTTAAGGGACACCTGGGTGGCTCAGTGGGTTAAGCCTCTGCCTTCGGCTCAGGTCATGATCTCAGGGTCCTGGGATTGAGCCCTGCATCAGGCTCTCCGCTCAGCGAGGAGAATGATCCCTGCTTGTCCCCCCCGCCCCCGCCTCTCTGCCTACTTGTGATCTCTGTCTGTCAAATAAATAAATAAAATCTTTAAAAAAAATAAAAGATTAAAATATATTTAATGGCTATGAGCCCTAGTTTCTTCATGTGTAAGATGTCAATATTAATATATACTTCTTATAATATTTGTAATAATGAGATAAGACAAATACATATAAAGTACTGAACAGAATATTTGCCAATTGAAAGTGTTAAATAAATATTAGTTATCATTACTATAATTATGGCAATTTTGATGTTTTATTTTTTAAAAACATTTTATTTATTGATTTGAGAATGAGAGAGAGAGAGCACGAACAGGGGGAGGGTCAGAGGGAGAAGCAGACTCTTCTCCCCAGATGTGGGGCTTGATCCTGGGACTCCAGGATTATGACCTGAGCCGAAGGCAGATGCTTAACTGACAGCCACCCAGATGCCCCTTGATATTTTATTTTGAAGTTACCAGCTACTCAGGTTTCAAATCTATCTCTACTTGACTTTTGTGGCTGCTTGTTTTGAGGGACATCTTACTGAGTTTATTTAAAAATGAAGTAGAGGAAAGAATGTTAGTATATTAGTGCTACATATTTTGTTTCTTGTGAAGTTTCTATTTTCATGAAGTATCTTGAAACTTAACATACTTTTTTTGCTTTTCCAATAAATACAGTTTATAGAGAGTATTATGTTGGCATAAGAACACATGACATTCAGCCATAAGAACTGATAAACAGCTTGGATAGAAGAGAGAAGAGAAACTACAGAGGTGATGTTCACCATTCTCAACTATTATTTTATTTTTCCAGTAGCTTTTGGTTGATACTGATGGTACCTGTTTCACATAATATTTTTTCTTCTTAAGTTTTTCTTCTTAAAATTTTCCCCATTTTTTTCCTCATTGTCTTGAATTTATCAAATTAACACATGTGAGTTGGAGCATAGGGTGCTGAATAGTGAGCCTTGATTCAACAAGAGGGCAGAGGAAAAATTGAAATACTGCTTATTACTCATAGGTCTTCAGAAGTACCAGGGGAGCTTTGAGGGTCCCCATGGAGAGATTGAGGCTGAGTGCAAACAGCGAGACAGACTGGAGGCCCATAGTAGGCACATGTTGGGATCCGTGGGTGAGTGCTTTGGGGTTCCCTGACTACAGTCAGATTGGTCTATTAAAACCAAAAGATCAGGGTTTTGGTAAGCTGCACAGTGATCTTTTCTAAGGAGATTTTTAAGAGAACGCTGGTGGAAGGCAGGGAGGGTGTTGATCACCAGGACTGCTGAAGAAATAGTATCAGAAACTTAGCATTTGCTGGTGACTCTGCCGGCTGCTATCTAGGGCACGTGCTCACACTAAGGGCTTGTGTCAATTTTAGGTCACTGCAGACTGCTTGGCCAAACAAAATGCAGAATGAGGAAGCAACACTGTGAACTAACTTAGCTAAACTTTCCACACCCATGCTTTGCCTATGTTTTTCCACAGGTGCATTTGTAAGTTTATAAAATTCGTCTTTGCTTACATAAGATAAATGATTAGTTTATAAACTAGAGAAAGGTGTGCATGGCTTACTGCGTACAGTAAGATTCTTTAATTCACAAAGATTTATTTAAGGTCCTTTGGAAACCATGAGCTACACAAGTTCATTTAAATAACTCAATTTATAAAACTTTAATTAGCACCGAACCATCAATCAAAATGAGGCATAGTTATGTAAGCAAAATGGAAAAATAAAAGTAAAATTGTTTAATCGATTTTCTAGGAAGGTCCAGGGTGTCATGTATAATACAAATAATAGTGTAATTGGGCTCAAGTTACTTATTATAACATCACTTCTATTACTGATTAACTGCTTCTAACTTAGGGGAATTATTTAACTTCACATTCCTTACCTGAGACATGAAGTAGCTGAATTAAATGTGAGATTCCCAAACTCTGAAGAAGGAATAATATTCTCTGCAGAGTTATTCAAACACCTGTCACAAATGCTCAGCAAAGTGAGATTTTCCTGTCAAATTCATACAACACACTTCTGTTCTCATCTCATCTATTGAGGACCCCAGAACATTTTCATTTGAAAGGAAGGATTTCTTACTACTAGTAATAGTTGAAAGACAACTTGATTTCTTTTTTCTTCTTCTTCTCCCCCCAACCTTTTTTTTTTTTTTTTTTTTTTTTTTTTTAATATAAGCCTGCCTGCCTGTTGGGAGGATCTGGCTCATGGACACTTTCGTTTTCAGTGCATATCCTGCCCTCATGTTTCCAATACTTCTAGGTCTTTCAGTCCCTCTTCTGGTAGCCAGTGTTCTGCCCACTGCACCCAGGATGCTGGGAGAGGCAGGAAATAGGAGGGAGATGCTCTGTGTTTTTGTGCTGGTGGTAGCTTCTGGGCCCTTGGGGGACCCCAGGCATTCCCAGGTGTCCCTCATCTGTAAACATCCCTGCCCTGCCCTTCTCTGCCCAATGATGAAAAACAGCTTGATTTCTAAGGTCATTTCTAACCCTGGGGTTCTATTTCCTATTATCTCAGATGGGGGGATTGATCCTAAAATGCATGTTAACTTTGAGAAAGTGATTTTGGTTTTGAGGAAGTAAATCAGTAAAGTTTATGAGGAAAATAAACTTTATGTAACTGTTCTGCAAAGTGTTGCAAACATTTGAAGATTTTCATGGCCAGAAAGAAGTTGTACCTTTTAGCCATTTTCCTTTTATCCTTGTGGTCTGGTTTTATTCCCCCCTAGTCCTGCATCTACCATTTGCCAATCAACACATCTGCTCTTTTTGCCTTCCATTTAGGTCTCCAATATTTGGCAATTGAAAGTAACAGAGAAGGGCGCCTGGGTGGCTCAGTGGGTTAAGCCTCTGCCTTCGGCTCAGGTCATGATCTCAGGGTCCTGGGATCGAGTCCCACATCGGGGTCTCTGCTTGGCAGGGAGCCCGCTTTCCCCTCTCTCTCTGCCTGCTTCTCTGCCTACTTGTGATCTCTCTCTGTCAAATAAATAAATAAAATCTTAAAAAAAAAAAAGAAAGTAACAGAGAAGGAAGAATAAATTAAAAAGTAGCAGTGAGTTACTAATTGAAAAAATGACAGAAATGTGTTGCATTATTATACAAAATTATGAAATTTATTATTTTAACACTTATTAATATTTCTTTGTTTGGAATTTGGTTGCATAAAGACACTTTTGGCTGCTCTGAATCATTAATGAAAATTTTTAATTTCATTTGATTGCAATATACAATGATGCGGAAACAAAGAATAAGGCTGTACTTCATATTTCATAACTTACTGGGTGAATTTAAGAAAATCACTTAGTTTTGTAACGTATATAAATGTTAATCACTGTGCTTTACACCTGAAACTAGTATTATATTGTATGTCAACTATATATATATTTTTAAATATTTTATTTATTTGTTCGACACAGATATCACAAGTAGGCAGAGAGGCAGGCAGAGAGAGAAAGGGGGAAGCGGGCTCGATCCTAGGAACCTGGGATCATGACCTGAGCTGAAGGCAGAGGCTTAACCCACTGAGCCACCCAGGTGCCCCTGTCAACTATATTTTAATAAAATAGAAAATCACATAGGCATAAGGTGGAATTCTGGATCAGATCTCATAATAACCTAATAACTTTTAAACATATCATTTCTGGGAGCTCAGGTTTTATTTTAAGACGCTATAATCTTTTAGTCTTTAATTTCTAGTAGCCATTTATTTCATTTATTTAGTCCTGTTTTTTCTGCTATAGCTTGCAACATTGTGTATATTTATATGTATATGTTGGCAACATTGTGTATGTTTGTATTCCTGTCTTTCAAACTTACTGTTTTTTCTGCTATTGCTCCCAACATTGTATATGTTTGTATGGGTGTACACACGCAAAATAATGCACTCATATAGTTACCATTTTATAGGACGAAAACTGTCATTTTGAAAGTTGTAAGTGTTCTGTTGTTGCTAAAGTGAATTCAGTCCTTTCCTTTGCCAATTCTTGCTCTATTTATATAATGCATTTTTTGAGATTTTATTAACATTGATTCTGATATTTCCCCTGGATTTGGGGGAGATGATTATGCAGTGTTTTAACCTTCCTCAGTTTACACACTAAAAAAACATAAAACGACTAGCATAGTAAAGCCAAAATCCCAGAGTAAATGTGTACAACAAAACTATATGAACCCAAAATCTAAGCAAGTGGAGATAAAGCACCAACATCTACGAGGCCCATTTAGTACTTGTAGAGAAGGCATATAGGGCCAAGAACACAAGAACCCCCAAACTGTCATCAGGATCTGGGTGAAATGAGCAACAGATTGTTCTTGAGAAAGCAAAAGAACTGGTAGGAGGTTTGTAGAATTCCAGTTTTCAGGTAGCTTCAGGGAATTATCAGAAAGTTTAAAACTTCTGGAAGTAGTTGAAGTACTATGAACCCTAAAAGAATTATTTACAAAGAAAAAAAGTCAGACTATCACCAAACCCTATGAAAGTAACATTTTTTTGCTAGACAAAAATAAATATCATTTAATATAGCCAAGAAAAGAAAATATGAGTCACAGGGTGTAAATTCAACCCAACTGACCTTCAAATATAAAGGCTACACATAATCTTTTATGAACATGCAAAAATTTGAGAATTTGTTCCTGAAGCATCTATTAGATTATGAGTGCAGACAATCTAAATGATTGGAGAGTCATTAACATAAGGACTGGTGCTGGTACTGAATATATTTACCTGTAGATCCATGACTAAATGATGTATTATAAGAAAATCAGCATTGTATGTAATGGCTATACATATTAACAATACACAGTGTACAATTATTAAACATTGGGATAGAATAAGGAAATTATATGAAAAATAGGATACTCATTGATTGTCTTTCAGATATTAATTTGGAATAATGTGGTATTACTTTAACTCAGATAATGGGAAGAGAGAGGCAAAAGAAATAAAAAAGTTACCATGCAATTTCAGAACTGCTCATGGCACAAACTATTAATAGACAATAGTAATGAATAGCATGTGTGAGAGGGAATAAGAGTAGTATATAAAGGTACTGAACATTAGTTACACTAGAGCAAAAAATATAAATAAGATTTCTCAAATAATATATATGTTTATATTTAAGAAATGGAAACAGAAGCTATACTTTTTATATTTTTATTATTTATTTATTTACTTTTTTTCCTTTTTTAATTGGTTGGTGTGGGGCTGGTCCTGAGTATTTTTATTTTTATTTTATTTTTTATTTTTTAAAATTTTAATTCCAGTATAGTTAATATACAGTGTTACATTAGTTTCAAGTGTACAATCTAGTGATCGGACAATTCTGATACATTACTCAGTGCTCATCAAGATAAGTGTACTCTTAATCCACATCACCTATCTCACCCATTTTCCCACACACCTCCCCTCTGGTAACCACCTGTTCTCTATAGTTAGGAGTCCATTTTTTGGTTTCTTGGTTTGCCTCTCTCTTTTTTCCCCCATGATTTTTTTTTCTTAAATTTCACATAAGAGTGAAATCATATTGTATTTGTCTTTCTCTGGCTGATTTCTTTTGCTTAGTATTTATTATACTCTCTAGATCTATCCATGTCATTGCAGATGGCAAGATTTCATTCTTTTGTATGGCTGAGTAATATTCCAGTGTTTGTGTGTGTGTGTGTGTGTGTGTGTGTGTGTGTGTACCATATCTTCTTTAAAAAATATATTTTACTTATTTATTTATTTATTTATTTGAAAGTGAGAGAGAGAGAGAATGAGCAGGGGGAGGAACAGAGGAAGAGGGAGAAGCAGGCTCCCCTCTGAGCAGGGAGCCTGATGCGGGGCTCGATCCCAGAACCCTGAGATCATGACCTGAGCCAAAGGCAGATGCTTAACCAACTGAGCAACCCAGGCACCCCAATACCACATCTTTATCCATTCATCAGTAGAGGCCACTTGGGCTCTTTCCATAGTTTAGCTATTGTAAATAATGCTGCTATAAATATAGGAGTTCATGTATCCCTCTGAATTAGTGTTTTCATATTCTTTGGATAAATACCTAATAGTGCAATTACTAGATCATAGGGTAGTTCTATTTTTAATTTTTTGTTGAACCTAAATAGTACTTTTTAAGAAAGGTATTTCTAGGCAATATGTATCAATAAGCTTGAGGACACAGAAGTCAGTCATCTTTGAATATACTTTGGTAGATTTGACTTCAAACCATGCAAATTATAAGATTATTAAACAAGATTATTAAAAATCACTTTCAAAAATGGAAACTAAATGAAAGAAATTAATCTAAGTGTATGTAGATTTAGTGTCATTCCTATACAAGAGAAACTAATCCAAGGATGTTAAAGCATAGCAATGGGCTGTACATATTGGGTGTGAAATATACAAAGGAAAATAAAAAGAATTAAATGGCTTTTATAATCATATTGATGGTGATGTTAGTATTATTATTCTGAGACTGTTTTGGATGTAGTTTAGAATATAAAGTGAATCAGTAATTTTTGATGGAACTGAAATACAGAATATCTGACCTAGAGGAAAAGAGATATAGATGTAAAATCAATGGAAATTAAATAAAAACACTATCACCTTGAATTTGAAGTATCAATATGAACTCATGAGGTGCTTCATAAATAATATAATCTACATGTCCTAGTTCTTCCTACATAAGAAGCCAGGAAATAATGACAGATTCCATTGCTATGAGTACTTCTATTATCAAATCTATGATCTGTAAATACAATTTCACACAAAAAAGTGCTTGACCTCCTTTAAGAAATGACTGATTAACGTCTGAGCAGGAAATATGCTAGATGAGCCTGGAATACATTGTCATAGCACCACACAATGCATCTTTCAAAGTCTAGCAGTGTTATGCCAAAGTAGATAGGTTTCCACTGATCAGAGATGGTGTCATTCAGTGTCTAAATAAAGAATACCAGAATAGATTAAAAGACATCAATTATGTTTAAATGCATAAACATCTAATGACACTTTTATTAAAAATAGCCTCTTTTTTGGAAGATGGTAGGCAATTAATTCATTATTTTGAAAATTGGTAAATACAGTGAAAGCATATAGTATTTATTGTTCCTATGCCATTTAGATGGCAGTTAGCCAAATTGGTGGTAAAGGAAGTTTCTCTTTATAGAACTATCCTGATAAAAATGAAGACAGAATAATAGAATTAGAACATTATCATTTACAATCTCTAATTATTCCATAGGTGTAGGAAATGATCATGTGATGATATACAAATAGAGTAATTTAGACACATATACCTCCTAATGAGAACGAACATACCAACTATGAAATACTCCTGCAATACAAACAAACATACAAAAGACAGAATCTTATCCACCCCTACTTCTAGTTACAGGAAAGAGACAGAAGAATGTATTAAATAGTACTTAAATAGTGACACAAAGAACAAAATCTTAGACTGGTGACAAGATGTCATCGATAAAAAATGCAAGAAAAACACATAATGGAAAGTGAACCTCTAATTCAAGAAATTTAAGAGTTTTCTCCATCAGTTATAATCTACAGATCTTATTTGGATGTCCATTAACAAACAAACAAAAGTTATCAAAGTCAGGAAATGTAAACTGGATATTTATTGATAGTATGGGCTTACCTAAATTTCAGTTGTGTATAATGTGGTCTGCTGTGGTCAGAAAAATCATACTATTTTAGAGATTCATACTGAAATATTTACCCATGGCAAGGTGTTATATTTGGCATTTGCTTCAAACTAATTAGGGGGAAATGAGTTGGGTACAGATAAAACCAGATGGGTTAGGGGTTTATATGGCTGACACTGAATAGTAGGTAAATGGAGTTTCATTGTACCATTATTGCCACATTTGTGTTTGATGTTTTCTATAGGACCATTTTATTTTTATTTTTATTTTTTTAAGATTTTATTTATTTGTTAGAGAGAGAGAGAGCATGAGCACAGGCAGACAGAGTGGCAGGCAGAGGCAGAGGGAGAAGCAGGCTCCCCGCTGAGCAAGGAGCCCGATGTGGGACTCGATCCCAGGACGCTGGGATCATGACCTGAGCCGAAGGCAGCCGCTTAACCAACTGAGCCACCCAGGCGTCCCTATAGGACCATTTTAAAAAGGATAATACTTGAGAAGAGTTTATTTCATTTGTTATAAGAATTAGCCAGGAGCAGTTACTGATCCACTAAGCTTCAGTGAGCAGACCTGTTTCATATGATTTTATTGTATCCTAGATGGTATTTCTTTTTCTTTCACCAAGTTACACTGCACCTTTTACTTTCACCGTTAATTCACAGATAGGTACATAAAGAGACTTTAGATAACCATCATTAAAATATTTTGTTACTAACACCCCTGCTCATTCTTCACCCAGATATACACACTTATATGTGAATTTAACAATGGACAGTTAGTTTATCATTTTACGTATGAATATCAACATATGTTTTAAAAAAACAGTTTTAGTAGTGAAAAATGAGTTCTGGTAGACCATTAGGGTCTACTGTATTATTTTCAAGACTTAGAATTATTGTATAATATACCTTTCACTTCCGCTACTGAAAATGTGAGTTTGGGTTTTATTGTGGTTCTGGTCTAGAATGTGATGCTCCCAGTTGCACGGTTACTAAATCAGTCTTCTGTCAATTCAGAAATTTAGGAAGTTGAAACCATTTTGCCTTTACTTTTTAGCATTGCTTCATTTCTTTATCATTTTGAAACTGCTCTATTGTGTGTCACTGTCTAATAGATGACCAGATGGTGCTATTTGAAAGTTTCAACTTGTCCTAAAATCAAACTCCAGTACAAACAACTTCGGGGAAATTTACATGAGTGAAAGTTATGTTTTTAAAACTTGCTGTTATTATATTTACTTGAGAGATATCTATAAATTTTCTTCCTTATTTAAAAAGAATTGTGGAAATTCCTCTTCACTGCATCTTCCATGTAAATGGAAGCTAACATGCAATTCTATTATTTTATTCATTATAAGAGAGTGATGCATATAAGTCATTAATTATATATTATCTCTGGACATTCGTGCTATGTGATTTGTGGATTGAAATATTCATTAGTCAAGAATTCAGAATGTTTTAATGTATCTGCACTAAGTTTGGGAAATACTATACTTGGAAAACTGGACACATGAAAGCGACTGTCCATATTATCCACCAATGTTACAATAGTATGTCTGTCCCAGCTCCTGTGTATGACCTTATAGTCCCCACGTTGTTGGCTATTCATGGACCTGGAAGGAGAATGATTAAAACTAGATTTGAAGCAGGAAAGTCTGGATAGTAGGCTGTGGTTGGACTGTTGGGACCGGGCACTAAATAGGAAGCACCATATATCACGATCTAGGGCCTGCTAGATTGCACTCTCTATAGAAGAATAACTCAATAATCAAATGGACAGAACGACTTGGCTAAGAAGACTTCAGTCTGCCCCTGCCAGTAGTTACTCTTACTGCACTCTGACACAACGGGTTCATAAACAGAATAGCCACAGTGGCAAGCATTGGTCCAACATAATGGGTTCCCATTCAACAAGACTGGTTTAATTACTTCTGTACTAAATGTTCAGCATGCCACCAAGAGATCAAAGCTGAAGCCATAACTTGGTACTATTTCCCAAGGGGTCTCAGGAAACACTTGTGGAAAATTGACGCATTGAACTACTTCCACTTTGGAAGAGACAACATTCTAGCTTCATTTAATATAGTATAGACTTATCTTTCCTGTCCATCCATCATGCCTCAACCAAACCACTATTTTAGGACCTATAGAATGCTTGATTTGTTAGTATGGGATCTTATCTATATCACATCAAACAATGGATCCCTTTACAGCAAAGGACGCAGCAACTATGGGTATGTGATCATTGGTTATACTCATCCTATCACATATAACACCAGCAGGAAGTTTCAGGGGAGGCAGAGTAACAGAACATTCTTAGAGGGCTTGCAAATAATGTCCTGAAAGGATGTAGTGACATCTTCCAGGACACAGTATGTTAACTAAATTAATTATTATACACCACAAACAATATTGTGTCGTATAGGTGTTAAATAGATGGGAACAGGAAACAAAGAGGTAGAAGTGAGAGTAGTCCCACTTAGAGCAGTGTCTCATGTGGAGCACAAATACGCTTTCCACCACTGTAGCTCTAGGTTTTAATGTGTGTAGGTTTCCAGGGAGAAAATCTTTCTTTATACTTGGGAAAGGATCTCATTCTTATTTATTTATTTATTTATTTATTTATTATTTTTTACAAACCCTTGTGTCGAGGGCTGACTTTCAATAGATCACAGGGAGGGAGCTGCTCTGCTATGTACGAAACCCCAATAGAAAGAATCTCATAAACTTTAAGCCACAGTTGCCACCTGGTCTCCAAGAAACCAATAGTCAAGGCATAGAGTCACTCTCCTGGCCAGGGCAAATAACCTTGGAGACGTAAGGCTATTGTTATAAAATGGGGCCATGAATCAATGTTGGTAGGATGCAGGCAATCTACTAAAGAATAATTTGGGTATTGTCTCGGCTACTTTGGACAATAATTAACAAGTGTAGCAGTCGTGGCCTGGACAGGACACAGTTATAGGGCTCAGACCCCTCAGGAAGGAGCATATGGGTTATCCACCAGGTAATTAACCCAGACGAGCAGAGGTATGAATGAGGTGCAGTTACAGTGAGCAGTAGGGAAGGGACAGCCATGTGCAACATGTATTCTCAGTGGATGCTGGGGTGTCTCGCTCAGATTGTCTTTTAAGACAGAGACATTCATTCTCACAGTTTTTAAGTGTTGGCAGTTGATGGTTCACAGCTAAATGCTTCCCAGAAAATTGCCCTCAAGCAATGGGCAGGGAAATAAAAGTTTACCCCATTTCTTCAATTCAGAGCATTTCTAAGGATCAGGTTCAGAGCTACCCATGTGTTCTCCTAGGGCTTCATCTTCTCCCTCTGTTCAATTCTCCTTCCCTGTCACTTGTGTTTTTTTCTGGGAACATTCTCCAAGAAAAAAACCTGCATGTAAATATTCACCTTGTATTCTGCTTCTTGGGAACCAGACTTACTACATTATGTTATTAACTGTAAATTAATTTTGATTTATTAGTCAAAGCAAATATTATTTCTCAATTACTAGTCTTATTTTATATAGGAGATTTCATAGTATATAGGAAGATGTTATGATATTATTTCATAGTTTGTTACACATTGGCCTTTGAATGCAAGTATTTGTATATTTAAATCTGTCCTACCAAATTAGCTTCATATGCTCAGTAAATCAGCTAAGAAAATGAAGGGACATTGTAAAGAGGTGTTTGTATGAACTCTTGAGGATATAAAAAACATGTATTTATTTTTTCCTCAGAAGACCACTAGAAGACATTGAACATAATTTCAAAGAATCAAATGGCATAAAATCAGATTTTTAAAAATACCATGGTATGAAAAAAATTGCTTTATTCACAGTGGGTCCCCCCGGATGTCAAAGAAATTTTATATTAAACTTTATATGTCATAGCATTGACTGCAATTATCCAATATCCAAACCTTAATATACTTGACTTTTGACTTCAAAAATTTTGATTATGCTTTGTTATCATTCCATTCATTCATTCATTCATTCAGTAACCAGTACATGGTGATTATTCTTCATTATTTAAGGCATTAAGTAGCATATTAATCTCCAAAATGTAAATCATTCCTTAAAATACCGAGACATTGTAACTCAAAATGTAGCCTATGCATGAATGTTACCATCATCACCTATCAGAATCCCCACCCCAGAATCCCCTATCTATCTTGATAATAGAATCTGTATTTTAGCAAGAATGCCCCCCAGGACTATACACTCATTAAAGTCTGATAAGTATTGCACTAGAGAAGGATTAATTCCAGAGGAAAAAGTTTTATAATTTTGCTTTATTGAAATTTCATTTGTGTTTAGAGATTTCATGGGGAGACTGCAGGGTGACACCAAATTAGGATGCCTGGATTGGCTATTTATTTCTTGAAGACTTAATGGAAACATTACTTTGACTTTTACATTACTTTGACTGAAAGGTCTTTGCTTTTCCTTAAAAAAGTAAGAGCTTTTTTCCCTTTTTCAGCACTATGTATTTCAAAAGATCCTATATTTTCCTTATCACAAAGTACTTCACAAAAAATTGTAATGGACATCCGTTAAATAGTAATATTTGCACCCTTTTCTGGTAACTTCCTCCAATTCCCACCTGTATGTTTGCAGCAGTAGCCATGACGACACTAAATTTTGCCACTTTCTCTGGCCATAGAGAATTGGTCCCATAGTAAGCATTTCACTGATAGTCCTAGTGGCTCTTAGGGAATTTTGCAATTAGAAAGAATGAGGTGCCTGAACTATCATATATAAAGTGAAGGAACTGTTTATGGTCTCTCTCTCTTTTTTTCCTTTTCTTTAGCTGTTTGAAATTGGGTTTCTAATATTTGCAACTAAAACAACATTAATATACCCTAAAACACTGTAAGTTTTGTGAAGGAAGAATTCATTTATGGCTAGCTCAGTGCTCTAATCACAACAGCTAAAACAGTTCCTGGTGCAAATTAGGTTCTCAAAAAATACCTGTCTGTTTAATAAATAGATGATGGTTCATATCTGTAGTGCTTATTAGTAATGGTATTATGGGTTTATGAAAGTGTGATTTACTTGAATTCTCTAAAATAATTTTTATACACTGCAGTGACCATCCATAATATGTCTTATTTTAAATCTCTAACACTTCTATTATAGTGTACATTTATTGATTGTGTCAGTCTAGTGCCCTTCCTCTGCTTTGACTAATGTACCCCTATTTTTTATTTGGTTTAGGTTGTAATGACCCTGCCCTCTCCCTGTCAGACAGTGTTGGTCACATTACCCAAAGCTTGGATAACTAACTTGGATTCCACATTGGACACAGCAATAAGTTTGAGAATGGGTGCAGGTCTTTGGATACATCAAATCTTCTCTGACAGTTTTTCTGTAGGCGCTAAGTTGTTTTTTATTTTTTGTTGTTGCTGTTTTGTTGTTGTTGTTGTTGTTTGTTTGTTTGTTTTATCTTGTTTGGTTTTTTTAGAGAGCACCAGCAGAGGGTGGGGGCAGGGCAGACTGAAAGGGAGAGAGAATCTTAAGCAGGCTCCATGCCCAGCCTGGAGCTTGTTCTCACAACCCTGTGATCATGACCTGAGCCAAAGTCAAAATTTGGAAGCTTAACAGACTGAGCCACCATGCGCCCCTCTTGGTTTAAAAATTAAGTGTATGGTATGATATCACTATAAGCCTTTGTTCCTGGTGGGACTGGGACCAGTATCATGGGTAATTGTGCTAGTTAGTTCCCCTTGGGCCTTACAGTGCTTTGCATACAGCTCTGTTATTTGAAAGTATTCTGAAAAACAGATGCAAAACTGCCCCCCCCCACACACAACGTTTCATTGCCAGTTCAAAGTATATGGCAGAACTTCTCAAACAAAATTCACAGTCTTGCATTGAATGAAACAATTTGATTTGTTTCGAAGAGAATGGTTGTGGAAATATATTTTCAAAGATGTGATTAGGTTGGTATAAAAGTGACAGGAAGATAACTTGTTGGAAATAAAGACTTTCTTATTTTGGGGAAAGTATTTACAGAAGAGTTAGTAAGAGTCCAGTGGTATAGAGGGAAATGAGAGAAAACGGGAGTGGGAAAGTGTTTGGACCAAACAGGATGGCAAAAAGCTGTGAACCAAGGAGAGGAACCCTTCAGAGAGAAATTCCCAGGGCAGCTATGACTCAGAAATTGTAAGAACAAGGGTGGCCAAATTTAAATTTCATATTTTATACTAAAATAACTTGCACTGTAAATTTTTCCCATTTCTCTCAACCAAAAAAAAAAGTTCTAGGCAAATGTCAAGTAAATATATATTGGAAACAAAACAGGTAGTTGATAACATGATTTGTTTAGATGATAATATTTTAAAAATAATAATTTGCCTATATTGAAATATTTGTATGTGAAAAAGTAACCTGTGAGAAAATAAAATGAAAAAAAAAATTAGTGGCACAAGAATTAAAGAATTCCAAAGAATACACTCAACAGGAAACATTCAGAAACTGTATGGGTGAAGCTTTAAAACTCTATTAAAGAACAAAAGAAAGCATTGAATATATAAAATAAAATGTCTCATTTTTATAGATGTAATAGTCAAAAAGTAACAATTCTCTTGATTTGAACTACAAAAGTATCATTTAGAAATTTACAAAGTGATCAATTGTTCACTTAGAAATTAAAAACTGAGGACACCTGGGTGGCTCAGTGGGTTAAAGCCTCTGCCTTTGGCTCAGGTTATGATCCCAGGGTCCTGAGATCGAGCCCCACATCGGGCTTTTTGCTTCCCCCCTCTCTCTCTGCCTGCCTCTCTGCCTACCTGTGATTTGTCTGTCAAATAAATAAACAAAATCTTAAAAAATTAAAAAAAATAGAAATTAAAAACTGAAATAGCTGGGGGAAATCTAACGTGCCAAAGGTAAGGCAACTAAAGCAGTGTAAATATCAGTGAAAGAATGTAGGATTGGGAGTTTGGCGTTAAGTACAGTACATTGGGAAATATATTCCAGTATGCAAGAGAATTTAACAAATGACAAAGATGACGTGTCAAATGAGTGGTCAAAAATGGAGTACATTGTAAATGGTTTGGGATAAGTAGCAAGCCTTTTTGAAGAAGGCTTTGAAAACAGAGGAAAGAAAGAAAGGAAAGGAGGTAGAAAGGAAGGAAGCTATAAGAAATATATAGTTTAATATGTAATTTGTCACATGAAAATATATATTTATATGTCATATAGAGACAAATCCACAGTAAATAAACCTAAAGGACAAGAATTGAGGATGCTTGTCAACACATGATGACAAAATGGTCATTCCCATTAAAAACAAAGTGTTATTACAAATATAGAAATAATAAATGAGAAAAACAAAGAATAGGAATAATCAAGTCAACAAAAAAGAAATAAAAGTATTTTGTAAACATATGAAAATATGTGAGCATAAGAATTCATGAATGGTACTGCATTCAAAAATCTATCAATATAACTTTATTGAAGATTAGAGAGAAAGGCACCACTGTCATCTCAATAGGTATTGGGAAAGTATTTTATAAAATTTACCTCACATTTCTGATGAAAATATTTCACCAAGAATAGGGAGAAGTAAAATCTGATTTAATCATTCTATCTAAAACCTTCAGCAAGTAAAATAAGTTGTTGTGAAACATTAGAAATATTTCCAATAAATTTGGGGCCATTTGAAAAGTTACACAAGATTACAGGATTTGAGATCAATATATGAGAACCCAAAACTCCCTATAAAACAACAATAACTAATTCTAAATACAAACAAAATACATACATTTCTTTAAAATGGCACCAGAATCTATGCATAAACTGAAGCAGAAATAGACAAAACATTAAAAAGTTATTAAAAGACACCTTTAGACATTCAAGGAAAAATTTGAAATATTCTATATTCATTGATAATAAATATGGTAAAAAGATCAGTTCTCAAAATAGCCTACTGTTGTACTATAATTTCAACTAAAATTATTCTGGAGATTTTTCATGGAATGGCAAGCTTACTCTAAAATTCGTATGTCAGCTTTGCAAGATTGACAAAGTTGACTAAGAAAGATAGGGACTTAGAGTGCCTGGGTGGCTCAGTTAGTAAGGTGACTGCCTTCGGCTCAGGTCATGATCCCAGGGTCCTGGAATCAAGTACCACACCGGGCTTCCCCTGCTCTGCGAGGAGCCTGCTTCTTCCTTTCCCTCTGCCTGCCCCTCCCCCTGCTTGTGCTCTCCCTCCTTGTCAAATAAAATCTTTAAAAATAAATAAAGAAAAAAAAGATAGGGATTTACTCTATTAAGTAACAAATTATGTCTTAAATGCAGAAAGTTTAAAAAGTAAAGTTTGAATATTTCAAATACTAAAATGAGACATTTCTCTCACATCTTTCAGAATAGTGACCTTTATATATGTTGGGCACACAAAAAGAATAAGTTTAAAATGTTGGCAGAATATAAAAGAAAATATTTATGATTTTAAGATAGGGAAGTCCATTTTGTGTATGCTGCCCCCCTCCCCCAAAATAAAGCTAGGGACATGAAATAAACTATTTTTAATTGACACTTAAATGTGAACTTCTATTGATAAATTACATTATGACCAAATTTACCCCCCAAAAAACATTACAAAAAAGAAAAAAGGCAAAACAGCACAATAAAAATACAGGCTATCAACTGGAAAATTGTATTTGTATAAGACATGTGACAAAGGAACAGGGACTAGAATATACAAAGCTTTCTATGGATTGTTTTTTTTTTTTTTTAAGAAAAAGGCATAGTGTTCAAAATGATATATGGCAAGGGATATTAAAAGGAAATTCAGGGAGCTCCTGGGTGACATAATGAGTTAAGTGTATATTGGTTTCAGCTCAGGTCATGATCCCAGGGTTGTGATCTCAGGGTTCTGGGATTGAGCCCCACATGGGGCTCTGCACTCAGTGTGGAGTCTGCTTGAGATTCTCTCTCTTTCTTTCTCTGGCCCTCCCACTCTCTCTCTCTAAAATAAATAAATATTTTTTAAAAAATAAAAAAATAAAAGGAAATTTACTGGAGAGGAAATTCCAGTGACCAATAAAAAAGTACATATATTATTAGTCTTTCTAACAAATAGGGAAACACAGCAATAACAAAACACTAAGTTTGATAACAACAAGTAATGTGAAGGTGTGGTGAAGTTAATACATTTTGTACTATTATGGGAATAGAAATTTAAAAAGCCTCTTTGGCAGAAAATGTTGCAGCATGTACTTATATTTTATATACAAAAACCCAAAGGAAAATACAACCAGAAACTAAATTTCCATTAATGCAAGAAGTGGATAATTATAGAAGTGAATTAACTCAAGTCAGTTATGAAAAGCTAATTTACCATATGGCCAAATTGCCAAAAGTCAGTCCAGAGAACAGTTTCCCAGAAATTGTTTTGGAAAGGGGTGCCTGGATGGCTCCATCCTTTAAGTGTCTGACTTTTGATTTCAGCTCAGGTCATGATCTCCGGGTCCTGAGATCGAGCCCCATACTGGGCTTCATACTCAGCAGGAAGTCTGCTTCAGATTCATTCACTCCTCCCTCTTCCTCTATCCCTCCCTGCACTCACATGCTCTCTCTCTCAAATAAATAAAAACATCTTAAAAAAAAAAAAGAAATTGTTTTTGATGATTAATAAATGTTTATTTTTTTTCTTCACAGGATTTTAAGGATGCCCAACTGTGCAGCCTCAACTTGCAACTGTAGTTAAAGGAATTAGAACATAGAGAACATACTGCCAGGGACAAAAGAAAGAAAACAGCCCAGGCAGATGGTACACCAGAGCCAGGTGAGTGAGGGGCAGAGAGAAGACCTGAAGGGTAAATATGACCACCAGCTGCTGAAATACCGATATTTTTAGTTTCTAAACATTTCAATTTAAACGTTGCAGATACTTTTCAAACCTGATATCCAGCTTTCCTCTTCACATTGTTGAAATTAAAATTTTAAAAGGAAATATTGTAAAATATTTACTTGACACATTGATCATTTGGTGAAATGGTTTTAAATGAACTGGCTTTTGATGGTTTTTAATGAATTGGCTAAATAAATTTTGCCACATTCATATGGAATAATGCATTACAGTTTAAAAGACTGAGGTAGGTTGTACTGTATGATATGATCTCTTATTTATTAAATAAAAACCACACTAAACAAAGTGATATATTTATGCAGATATAAAGAGAAAGTTGTATTTTCTAATAATGGGCAGAGGGAAGAGATTTTGGCTCTAAGTTCTAAAAATAAAACTTGTTAGTATAGTACTCAGATAATTAAAGATGAATTAAATGTCTGTGTATATGTAACAGGAAATTTAATTTATATTTCCCTCTTCTTTTGGAGTTTTGGCTAAGGGCTTATGCCGAGGACTAGGACTGCTGAGGTCCCAACATTCTAAAGAGAGACGTTAGAGCGCTTGTGTTCCTAAGAAGTAGCGTAGCAGGGCTTGAGATCTTTGGTCCATACCCAGTCACAGGCAGGACAAGTCACTGAAGCATTTCAGAGGGCAATATCTACAAATAGATTCTTTGCCCAAAACAGAAGGGAAGGGAATGGAAGAGAAGGGAATGGGAGGGAAAAAAATAGAAGGGAAGGGAACAGAAGGGAAGGGAAGAAAGAGTAGAGGAAAGGGAAAGGACATTTCCCTATGGCAGGTTCTCTAGTCTATATTGGTCTTGAGCTGGGGGAAAGCAGAGAATTTCTATGGCTACAATGTCTAATCTTTTCAACATAGTATTACATATATATACACACAGAGTTTGTTGAAGAATGAATTAGGAAGTAAGAGAAAAAAGACTTTTGCATTTTACCTTATAGAAGTAAATATTTTAAAATTAGTTTAGGATCATGTAGTGTCCAAGTCTTAATCTGTGCTCAGGTCCTGATCAAAGGGTTGTGAGTTCAAGCCCCATGTTGGGCTCCATGCTGAGTGTGGAGCCTACTTATAAACAAACAAACAGACAAACAAACAAATAAAATTAGTTTAAATTTGTGTTATATTTTTAAGTTCTAATATTAAGAAATGTCTATTTAGATATAGTTATAGATAATGGTAACATGAAAGAAAAGGTGCTTTGTTCTCCATCTCAGTTACTATGGGGCAGAGAAACCTGCATGTCTGTGAAGTAAGATGTGAGAGAAATCAATAACCCAGTTTAAACAGGAAATGAGTAATTCAGTTTTATAAAACTTATGATGTTCCCAATATTCCCTAATAATACTCATGTGGGTATGAGTGGGGGTGATATATTTCCTCCCAAGGGAATAGTAATTTGCGTCATCTTTATTTATATATTCTGGGACAAGATTCATGTGGAGAACAAAGGCAAAAGAAATATAGAAAAAAAATGTTAAATTTCCTTTCAACTTATAGCCCTTTGACAAGTCTTTGAGATAGGCAGACTGACCTGCCTTTAGGAACTCAACTCCCTCGGTATTAATACTTTAGCTTAACATTAGTCTGACCTCCAGGATCCTGTAAGTCTCCTTTAACATACAAAAATTCCTTTGGAGGGGGGCACCTGGGTGGCTCAGTAGGTTAAAGCCTCTGCCTTCAGCTCAGGTCATGATCTCAGGGTCCTGGGATGGAGCCCCACATCTGGCTGTCTGCTTAGTGGGGAGCCTGCTTCCCCCCTCTCTCTGCCTGCTGCTCTTCCTACTTGTGATCTCTCTCTCTCTCTCTAATAAATAAATAAAATCTTAAAAAAAAATTCCTTTGGAAATTTCCTTTATGCCTACTTCCCCAAGATATATGTTAGCAATCATCCTCTAAGCATATGGCCCACCATATACATCTGAAGGGTCTCATGTCTAAGGTTTTACTAGACAGTAGTAAATGACCTTTTCCTGATAACAGCTAGCTCCTCAAGGGCCTGGAAACCATGCTTCCAAATTCCTTTGGGACTTACACTGTCGCTAATCTCCTCCCAACTTGAAAGTATATAATCATCCTCTTCTCATGACTACAGTGTAGCTTTTTCTCCCCAAGGGTCCTGTCCCTTGGTTTAATAAAGCTACCTTTTTGCACCAAAGACACCTCAAGAATTCTTTCTTGACCGTTCACTTCAAACCCCAACATATTCACATCAAAGATGACCCTAGGAACTGAAGAACTTTGTTTGAAATTGAGTCTAAATTTCAGATGAAAAGGTTCTGTTTGTGTTTTTTACATTCACTTCACTCTCTTCGTTCACAGACTTCAGGATGTACCCAGTGTCCACAGATCATTCAGCTACTCAAATGCTTAAGTTATGTACTGTAGACTACCAGTGAATAAGGCTGTTTAGAGTAAGTCATTAACTCTGTGGCACCAACAGTAATTGCAAAGTCAGTCTGCACAGGCTGAACATATGAGGGAAACCTCTGCAGAGTGGGGAATAGTATGTGCAAAACCATGACAGTGAAATGGTACAGCTGAAACTGTGGTGTGTGCTAGTTGGACGGTGAAGAGAGCACGTTGCTGACCCTTAATGACATCTTTCCTCTGAGGATAAATGTCCTCTTCCAGATAAATCATGGAGTAAAAAAAACAACGACTTTTTAACCATCTTTGTCATTTACATTCACTTTCAAAGACTTTACACTTGTTTGCATCACAGAAGAGGATTTCCTTTTGTTGGAAAAAAACTTAAACTCTGAAGGCTGGAACACTCATATTCCCTCACAACGCTAATCTTCTATAAACCATGATTTGTAGTCACAACGGGGTTTCTTTGTTTCTTGGTTGTTCTAGGGAGGCCAGAATTTCAACCGTCATTGTGTAAGAATTGTTTAGTCTTGCTTGAGCTGAGTTGGCTACTTGGGAGGCTTAGCTCCATGTCGATATGCTGAGGTGAAATGTGTTGCTTCTGTGATATGTCTGGTATCTGCAAACTGATAGAACAGAAGACCTTCAGGGAACTAGAGCTTCTGAGAGTGAGGTGAAAGGATTTGTGCACGAAGACAGTGGGCTGCCATCCATCCTGTGGGCGGGTGAGATTTCTCTTTATATTATTATGAAATATAGCAACCGTAAGTATAGAACAAGTCGTCTCCTTCCAAAATGACATTTTGCTGCAAATTTTCCCCCAAGTTTTGTGTCTTGTGAAGGACTTGCTTGACTTCCTTCTCTTGAAGCTGATTTGGGCCCCGGAGTCTCCATTTTAGCCCCAGTATCATGATCTTTGCTACTTAGAGGCATTCCATTTTCACAACTTAGTGACATGCTTATTAGAAACAATGGGCCAAATTGCTCAACAGTTAATTTATATTAATTTTGAGAAATATATTTCAGTTTTCAATTATGTTAATAAAGATATTTAGTTTGAGGTTGGGATATCTTATCAAATAAAAAAGATTTTACTATCTTCTGTCAAAAAAAAAACAAAACTTGGACACACAACCAACTGAGCAACACAGGTGCCCCTAAAAATCTTTTTAATTGAAATTCTCTTAAGTGTGGCTTCCAATCTAATATGGCACTATATGGCAACATTGCTCCCAGGTAATGGCCATTCCTAAATATCATGACATTAAAACATGGAATAAAGAATGTTCAGTGACAACTTTACAATATATTGCATACACAAACTGAGGTAAAGATAGCTAGGTATTTTGTACTAATGGATTCATTATATTGATTCATGGTATGCAAAATCAAAACATAGATGCCAGCTCTTCTTTCACCCCGTGTCAAACACTGCATAATTATAAAAAGATACATTGAAATAAAAAGTTGGTGAGACTGTTTGCTTCCTATCATAATATTTTTATCCAAATAAAGTCAATATTTAGTAGAAATCTAAAATGAGAATAGATGGGTTTTTGTAATTATAAATATGAGAGAATCAGAATTAAAATTCTGGCTTTGCCTCACAGACGTTTAGACTCTCAATTTTCTCACTGATGCAGATGAAGATTATAGTGCCTATGCCTGGTGTTATTACAAAAATTAAATAAGTAGTGTAAAGACTTACCCATAGTGTTTGGCATTTGGTCATTATGGAATGGTGATTGTTATTGATATTATTATTAAGGTCCCAATAGGCTTGAGACATTCTTAGAGGTATTTTTGTATGTTATTTTTCAATGGAAATTTGTCCATGTATTTGCTAGCTATTGCTACATAATTAATCATTCCAAAACTCAGTAGCTTTAAACGGCAAGTACTTGTTATTACACACACACACACACACACACACACACACACACACACTAGGTGGTAGGATTTGGCTAATTTACTCTGGCCTTGTCAGAGAGGCTCTGCTTCTTACTGCCTATTTTTGGGTTATTCTTCTCCTCTTGGGAATAGTGGGCTATGCAGTCAGGTTTTTGTCATGGAGAAGGCAGATTTAGAAGGGAGTGAGTGAAATAACATAAAGCCTGAGGCTCAGAATTGGCTCAGGGTCACTGTTACCTACTTGTCATTGGTCAAACATGGCCAAACATCATGTTTGATGTCATCAAGGAGCAGTGAGGGACACTCTACACACAGAAAAGGCCATAGCACTGTTGAGGTAAGTATTGAGGCCAAAAATTCAATTCACCTCAGTTCATACTCTTCAAGAGAAAAAAAAAAAAGGCCCAAATGAAAGTGATTCCTGTGTACATCGTATTAAACCTTCTAAGGGGTCCAATGGGTACTGAGCCAATGTCATACAGAGCTATCTGTCCCTGCCGTAGAGGACCTAAGCCAAGATATTTGCTAAGTTCCATATCCCTGGTCTTTCTCCATCTAATCTTGAAATGTGAGAGGAAATACATCAGTATTTAGTCAGAAGTCTCTTAGAGTAAGAATACTGTTTACTGAAACTCTCTCTTGCCATGTTGTTCATATGTATTAGTTTTTGCTACTTTATTCATTTCACTATTTTTTTCACTTATTACTGTGTTCTAAATGATTGTTTTTGTGTTATTTTTTCTCCATTTCCTAAATTTTTAATTTATTCATTCATCAACTATTTATTGGTTGTCTGTTATACATAAGAATTTTTCCTATAGTTAAATGAGTTGAATGGTTGAATGAGTTACACCAGCACCAGCCTTCCTGAAGCTTGCATATTAGCAGTGAGTAGAGACATTTAAAAAATAAGAACTTGCACAAAGAATACTAAACTACAACTAGAAAAATGCTACAACTGAGAAGCAAAGAGCACAATGAAAGAAATGATAGAAGGAACTGAAGTAGTCTGGGAATTTACAAAACATTTCTTAGCAAGACTGACAGTTTAAACTAAGTCCTCAAGCACAGCTATCCAATAGAAATACAATTCAAGCCACATATTAAATTTTAAATTTTTAGTAGCTATATTGAAGAAAGAAAAAAATGAAACTGATTTTAATATCTTTAACTGAATATATCTAAAATGTTATCATTTCCACATGTAATCATTATAAAAATTAGTCATATTTATTTTATATTCATATTATATGTTATATTATTATATTTATATATTATATTTATATTATATTTTTATATGAAGTATTTGAAATCCATTGTATATTGTAGCACATCTTAAAGCACATTTCAATTCTGATTGGCCACATATCAAGTGCTCAGTAGCCATATGGCTAGTGGCTACCAAGTTAGCCAGCACTGCTTTACAGTATTAATCAGGCAAACTAAGGAAGAGAAATTTTGCAGAGAGAAGATTTTAGTAACTGCAAAATCTCTGAGGCTAAATAGCAGAATGTATTAGAGAAACTAAATAGCCTATCTTGCATTGAATTTAGGTTTCAGGCAAAGTAGCACAAAATGGAGTTAAATCACATGGGGTCTCAGAGGCCATGTTAACAGTGTGTTTTTTATACTAAGTGTTATGAGAGGCAATTGGAAAGGTCTAAGTAGGGTATACATGGTCTTATTTGCAATTCAAAGTGATTGCTGTTGCTGCAGTAGGGAGAAAGGATTGAAGGGAACAGGAGTGATATGGAGTTAAACGTTGCACTTGCTGTCATTCGGGCCAGAGTATATGACAGCATGGACTAGGGAACGTCAGGGAAGAGATGTGGATGGACAAGATGCTTAGGGGATAAAATCAATTAGCCTTTTTTTTTTTTTTTTTTTTTTTTTTGTAGAGAAGAAGATGACTTAGAAGAAGAATGAGAGATACTTGCTTTGTTTCTGGCTTTTGCACAGAGATAAATGTTGCACCAAATTTGAGAAACAGAAATGGTTAACTCAGAATTGGACATGCAAAGTTTTAAGAGCCAGTTAAATTATTTAGTTGGATAACTAGAGATAGCTAGTGGGGAACTCCATAGGTAGGACTTGAGCCCAAATAAGCAGTCTGGGCTAGACTTTTGAATTTGAAAGGAACCAGTGAAGTTCCTTGCAAGTTCTCAGTGCCTGGAGGCAGCTTGGCTTTGTATCTCCAGGATTTAGGGCCTAGCATGTAACAAATGCTCAGTAAATTTTTACTCAGTGTACTTTCTTAGGATCCCCTCTCCTCTCACGGTAGAGTGGTGGATAAGACTGAGAAGCCAGACAAGCAGAACTTCAGCAGTATCAGATTGGTGAGCCTGTCATTTTATCCCCATTTTTACACTAAATTTTGCCTTAATTTAAAAATCTGACTCTATAGCCTATGCACAAATTTTCCTGAGTCCAAATATGGGTTAGTGATTCACATTTTTTCTTTGTGGTTATTAAAGTCATCAAGACATTTAACGAATTACTTGAACACAGAAAACAAAAAATTGGGATGCATATTACTAAAAATGAAATTGCAAATTAAATGTGTCAACAGAATAAACTCAATGCCAATCAAACCTATCAGTGAAATTAGATCAATACAAATTTTAGTCTTGGTAATCATGATTTTAATCTTAATAACGCTGACACCTGTTAGGATTTTACAAAGACTAGACTGTTCAGAGCTGGCTGCCTCACTCTATGGGATTCTTCTTATGCCAGTCATAGCCAGAGTTCCTTTCCTTGTGCACATAACAGAAGTAGAATATGACATCTTAGATGTTCAGTCAAACTGAATTTAAATCTAAAGAAATAAATTTCAAATAAATTTAAATAAAGTTTCAACTTTGCAAGGCAGTCTAGGGCACCTGCATATCATAATGATATGAAAGTCATGACTCTCAGGGTGCCTGGGTGGCTCTGTCGTT
This sequence comes from Enhydra lutris kenyoni, assembly GCF_002288905.1. Lineage (NCBI taxonomy): Eukaryota > Metazoa > Chordata > Mammalia > Carnivora > Mustelidae > Enhydra > Enhydra lutris. The sequence continues at coordinate 8,761,683 of NW_019154124.1, forward strand.
AGTTAAGTTAGTTAAGTTTGCCTTCAGCTCAGGTCATGATCCCAGGGTCCTGGGATGGAGCTCTGCATTGGGCTCCCTGCTCAGTGTGAAGCCTACTTCTCCCTCTCCGACTCCCCCTCCTTCCATTCCCTCTCTCCCTCTCTCTGCCAAATAAATAAATAAAATCTTAAAAAAAAAAGTCATGACTCCCTACTTCTAATTGTATTTTAATATAAGGAAGTATCAGTGAATTAAATGTGCATAATTTTCAGGAACTAATCAAAGAATATTATTTTAAAGCATCTATCATGCTGTGCCTCACACTTTTCTATGAATGTTGAAAAACAAATCTTAAACTGTCAATAAAATGACAATATGGTTGAGAAAGCAAAACAAAATAGAGAATTGTTTATGACAAAATGTGTGATATTAGCTAGGGAAGTTAAGCATGTTTGGGATTATTAGATGAGGAAAAATGTTGGATGGAACTTTTTACCTTGTTCTTTTTGTCTGAAGAGTGGAGATAAATAGAAAAGTGAAAGAGGTTAACTTTCTCTTCTCAGCTTTTGTGCCATAAAAATGGTGGAATCAGAATTAAAGTCCGCTGGTGGGGAGGTGGTCTGTGAAATACCCACCTACAGGCTGATTATAACAATGTCCTTACAGGCATATAAGCATGCTGCATTAAATGAATGAATAAACTTGGAAGATGTGACAGTAATTTATGTTTTTGTCACATTTTGATACTAGTCACTTTTTCTTTTCCAGACAATTTAAAATTGAGGATGTTATGTGACAGATGCTACACTAGGTATTGAGGGCACCAGGGAAGAATAAGAAATAGTCCCTGTTCTTAAAGAACTCCTTTCTGGTGCTATTTTCTTTTTTTGGACCATTGTTATCTTCCATTTGGATTTCCAGACTAAGTTCTCTAGCCTCTCTGCTCAATCATCCATATGCCAAAAAGGATAGTTCTCTAAAACACAAACCTAATTTTGTCACTGTTCTGCCTAAAATTCTTCAATGATGTCACATTGTGTATTGGATAAAATCTAGGTCTTTTATTGTGACATAGAAATTTCTTAAACAAAATTTTCCTGGCCATGTTATTTATGCTGAAATGACATAGAATTACTTATTGTTTCCCAAATATACTTTGTTCTTTTGTTCTTTTTGTCCTTTTGTTAGTCAAGGGGAGTGCCTTAAACATACTTCCATTATGATATAAACATTTTTTATAAATCTGACTCATCTCTTAATTTACTTTCTTTTATTTTGGAAATGAGGCTGAGGCATCGTAGAGTCAGGTTTCACACTGTGGTTGACAGTGTGGACATAAGAGTGTGATATGTGTGGTGTAGGGCCTTGACCCCTGAGCATTTGGACTTTAGTTTGCCAGTAATTTGGAGTTGATGAAGTTCAGATTTTTTTTTTTTTTTTTTTGGTTAGTTGTTCTGTCTTTCATAGTTTTTTGTTTGTTTGTTTGTTTTGATTTTTGTAGATTTTTCTTCTGACACATTTGTGTCTAGTAATTTACTTAGAGAGGTGTTTCATAGCTGTAGTGTCAGACCAAAGTTAGTCTGAGGTGAAGGAACAATTCTGGAGTCTATCATGATAATCCAGACATAGGTGATTATAGCCTATGCTGGGGTGATCTTATTAAGAAAAATGCAAAGACAATAAAGCTTATTGTGGTCATTTGTCTGGGATCTTAAATACAAGAAGTATAAAACAAACAAAATTATTCAAATTATTTTTATAGAACCAACCATTATACTTTTTAACTTAATTTAATTTTAATTCCAGTATATTTAACATATAGTGTTATATTAATGTCAAGTATAAAATATAATGATTCAACAATCCTATACATTACTTGGTGCTCTGATCCAGGTAAGTGTACTCTTAATCCCCTCCACTTATTTCACCCATCCCCCAGGCTCTCTCCCCTCTGGTAACCATCTGTTTTTTCTTTGTATTTAAGAGTCTGTTTTTTGGTTTGTCTCTTTTTTCCCCTTTGTTCATTTGTTTTGTTTCTTAAGTTCCACATATGAGTGAAATCACATGGTATTTGTCTTTCTCTCACTGACTTATTTTGCTTAGCATTTTACTGTCTAGCTCTATCCATGTTGTTGCAAATGGCAAGACTCATTCTTTTTTATGGCTTAGTAATATTCCATTGTATGTATATAACACATCTTCTTTATCTCTTAATCTGTCAGTGGACACTTGGGCTGCTTTCATAATTTGGCTATTGTAAATAATGATACAGTAAACATGAGGGTGCATGTAGCCCTTTGAATTAGTATTTTTGTATTCTTTGGATAAATACCCAGTAGTTGTGGTTACTGGAGCATATGGTAGTTTGATCTTCAATTTTCTTTTTTTTTTTTTAGGACACTTCATACTATTTTCTACTATTATAGTTTTTTTTTTTTAAATACTGTAATAAAGGATTTGTCCTAATGTGATGATTTGATATTAGAGTCTTTACAAAAATTTGGTTTAAGCTCCCAGAGATGACTGATCTATTCAGTATAGATGGGAGATCCCAAACATAATAAGCAGATAAAGAATGCCTCTCTCAGATTACTTGTTGGTGTGAAAATCTAATAAATTTAATGGAACAAAGATAACTCTTGAACAGGAAATATTTTTGCATCTCCATCCTATAAGAAACTGAAAAGAAATTAGGAGAGAAAATACATCTAACCAATATTATATATTTTTCTTTTTTTATAATTTTTTTTCTTTTTTAATAAACATATCATGTATTATTAGCTCCGGGGTACAGGTCTGTGAATCACCAGGTTTACACACTTCACAGCACTCACCATAGCACATATCCTCCCCAATGTCCATAACCCCACCACCCTCTCCCTACCCCCTCCCCCCGGCCACCCTCAGTTTGTTTTGTGACATTAAGAGTCTCTTATTAACCAATATTATCTTTATATAAATATTATTTTATTAATTAATGGTCAGATCACTGTAGGAGACTATGGAAAGAAATATTTATGTTATTTTATTCTAATGTAGTTTCTTTTGTCAGTGATTAGGACAACACAAAATGGAAGTAAAAAAATCGAATATTTTCTTCTGATCATTAAGAATTGTGGCTTCATAATAGGTGAATTAAGTAAAAAATTTAAAGGCGATTAAAGATGATTTGATACAGTAAGTTTCAGGAAATATTCACCTTTCTAGGATAATATCCTATGGTTATCTAGAGCTTAAATTTGAGAGAAATCAATTAATGTTTGTCATTAATTTTATTTTGGTTTTTCAGTATATTTCAAGTACATAATCCTGTACTCAGAGGTTGGTCCTTTTGGTTATGTGGTGAGTCCCTGGGAACCAGTAACTTGGCTTTGTGGTCCTATGTTAATGACATGGAAGGCTCAAGTGAGGAGAGAGATTGACAGAATAGGAGATAAATTGCGATAAAGGGGAAAAATGTGAAGAAATGGCAGATATGAGGAATTATGGGATGAAGAAAATTTCATATATGAAATGTCAATGGGGGCTATGATGTTATATTTATCTGTGGGTGGCTTAGAGGCATCTCTTGAGATTTCAAAATTAAACTACTTCTTCCTTGGGAAAAAAAGTCCTATTATATTATAGTCTTGGTACCACATAGTTTAAATAATGAACAGAAAAAGTAAGATGAACATTTTTAGGAAATGACTCAATACACTATGTATCTTTCTTAGTAAAGTGCTCATTACTTGAATGGATGGCTGTGTCAAACCCGGTCTTGTTATCACAGGTATGTTATGTTGCCAACCACTTTGTAGACCACAAGCTCAGGGTTATCAAGTGAAGGCTTATATTCTCAGGCTAGAGAGTTGTGTAACCATATATTTATCATGAAGATCTATTTATTTTTTCACCTTCAAAAAATGAAATAATTCACAAATCTGATTTTTCTTCTCATATAACCCATCAAGAGAATAAAAAAAGCTGAATTAATAGAGATTTCTCAATTATTAAAAATTTACATGAAATTATTATTCCAATAAATTATGCCCATGTAAGTTCAATTTAATTTAACTTACCTTTATATTTTAAATCAGGGAGGAGAATGGTTTACATACATAATGCTCTATTCTATTAAAGGAGTCTTTTATTAGATACTATGTAAAACAATTTTTTTTTTTAAAGATTTTATTTATTTGACAGAGAGAGAGAGAGATCACAAGTAGGCAGAGAGGCAGGCAGAGAGAGAGGGGGAAGCAAGCTCCCTGCTGAGCAGAGAGCCCGATGTGGGGCTCGATCCCAGGACTCTGAGATCATGACCCAAGTTGAAGGCAGAGGCTTTAACCCACTGAGCCACCCAGGCGCCCCTGTAAAACAATTCTTAATTAATGCTTGCTATGCACTGTTCTGTGCAAAAATGAATTATGATAGGATTCCATGTTATGATTTAAGTTGGCATTGAATTTCTATTTCAAATACTCAGCTTCTAGTCATAGGTAAAGAAATGGTATGCAGTATCAAAAATTGATAAACTAGGCAGCCATAAGATGCTTTTGTATTAACATTTTGTTTCTATCAAGTATTTGGGAGACTGGAGTAAATTTCTATTTTCTGTTTTGGGGGTAACTCACTGCATAAGGGGGAATGGAACTTTAAACTAATAATATAAATTCTATTACAGAATTCAGATGATAATATAAAGGTCTTGTTTAGTGTTCTGGGGTTTGCCTTAGAAATTTTACATCATCTTTACTGAAACATCTAATAGAGGGAAGCAGGGAAACTCAATTATACGTGTAAGAGAAGATGAAATGTAGGTATGCATAGGATAGATTGCTAGATCTATCAGCAATATTCATTCTACCTATCTTCTGTAAGATTTTGCCCTGGCACACAGACACCAAGCTGAAAATCACATTCCTGGGCACCCTCATAATTAGATGTGACCATGGGATTATTTTTTGGATGATGAGATGTGAAAGGAGATGTGAAAGAAAGCAAGGTGTGGTATTACAGATTTATGCACTTAAAAGGAAAGGAGCATGCTCTTCCTTCTTTTTCCCTATTGCCAGTTGGTTGAGTAAGGACATGATGGTGGGAGTTGGAAAAGCTATCTCAGAACATGAGATAGAACCTGTATAAGAAAGACGGCAAAGCAGTAAGCTAATAGAGGCCTGGATTATTTGATGTCATGGAAAAAATTACTTTCATTTCAGGACGGTTATCTATTTACATCTCTTTTGAGCCATGTTAATTGGTTCCTTGTTTATAACAGTTATACCACAGTCTAAATAATGCAGTGCAACTCTAAATCATTTTAAGCAAATACTCAAATCTTGTTGAAGAAAGGAAGAGTTTTAGAATATAAATTAGCTAAAGAAATTCTCTTGACTTAGGGGCGCCTGGGTGGCTCAGTGTGTTAAAGCCTCTGCCTTCAGCTCAGGTCATGATCCCAGGGTCCTGGGATCAAGCCCCGCATGGGGCTCTCTGCTCAGCGGGGAGCCTGCTTCCTCTTCTCTCTGTCTCTGCTAGCCTCTCTGCCTACTTGTGATCTCTGTCTGTCAAATAAATAAAATCTTAAAAAAAAAAAAAAGAAATTCTCTTGACTTAAATATAATATCGATCAACATCTTGAATATAATATAGATCAACAGAACATTCTGTAATGATGGAAATATTCTCCACTATTCAATTCAGTTGCTATTAACAAAGTGTAGGTACTAGGTGTTTGTTATATGAGTAATTTAACTAAGAAATTAAATTTCTGATTTTAGTAAAATTGATTCATTTAAATTTAAATAATCACACATGATTGGTGACTACCTAACTATTGGACTGCACAATTATAATAATATATTTAGTCATTATGTTATCTAGTGACATAAACCAGAAATTATGCCTCTTATCTTCTCTTATTAGAGGGATGTTAAAAACGTGTCAGAGAAAATGCCCAAGAAAGTGACATTTAACAGGTAGATTACCAACAAGCATTTGTTTACTTTAATTTATGTGTCTCAGTAATTATTTAACTTAGGTTTTTAATGTTCAAATTGTCATATGTGTGTGTCTATGAAAATCCAAAATACATGGATGTTTTCTTACATCTGCTATTTGTATAGCCATTCATCTAGCTGACTCCCATTTCTTTTACTTTGCTGGGAAGATGGCAAATTTTTTACTTCTTACTAAGATTTCTGTCCAGACTTCCTCTTGCCTTCTTGCAGTGGCAATTTAGGTTGGAAATGAATTTGTTTAAAAGATCCTTGTGTACCTCTTTTTGTTAAAATTTAGAAAACAGCCTACCTGAATTCCACAATTCCTTAGATCATTTTCCTTGGGGCCCCCAAATATTTCTATTGGCTTTTTGGAGTTTCAAGGAATCAAGTAAAAGACCCTAGTCTATATGAGAGGAAAGGAAAAGTCTTATAAATTCTAAGCTCCTCTTTTAAAAGTTTCTACCTTGCAGTCCCAGAGACTAATGCTGAGAAAGGGTTCTACCTGGTCCATGATACATCTATAGTCTTTGTACAGTAAGAGTCATCACTTCTTCAGTTGGACCTGACCAAAGGCAAATAGAGGGCAAAGTGCCTGCTGAATGATACTTATTTAGAATCTTAGGATAAAGCACTCGTAAAATTCTTCAGAGTTATAATCATGTCAAGCTGTGTTTTAATTCCACTCTTTATAAGTAATAGAGTTTGAATCTTTCTTTCAATATCATTATTAGAAATTTCTGTGAAAATATCAATGAACTAAAATGCAGAGTACATTTCAAAATAAATTTCCAAATATCATCCTGAATCTAAACTTTTTCATGTAATTTTCATTTTTTTTTAAGATTTTATTTACTTATTTGACAGACAGAGATCACAAGTAGGCAGAGAGGCAGGCAGAGAGAGAGGAAGGGAAGAGGGCTCCCTGCTAAGCAGAGAGCCTGATGCAGGGCTCGATCCCAGGACCCTGGGATCATGACATGAGCCGAAGGCAGAGGCTTAACCCACTGAACCACCCAGGAATCCCTAATTTTCAGTTTTTAAACATGTTTGCAATATACAAATAACTTATAACATTATTTCTTAATCCACATCAATAATATTATTTTATTGGGAGAAATAGATTGAAGGAAGAGAAGAGGCATTCACTGTATTCCTAAATTCTGCCAAATCCTGTGTTTTGCCACTTACAGTTTTAATTTTTTTTATATATGTGATTTTGTGCCACATACATCATTTTCCCCAGTGCATGGATGAAAAAACTGAGACTCACAAAATGTAATTATTTTGCCAGGAACCCACTAATCTTATGTGGTAGAAAAAAATTTAATCCTAGATTTCTCTTTTTCTTAAACTTGCGGTATTTATATTATATGATTATGTCTTACCTTTATATTATTTCTCCCTTTGAATGACTCTTTTTACGTCGCTTCTCTTTTATTTGTTTACCATAATCACTCTTGCCTAAGTGCTTACACTTTTGGGATAGACAATTGCAACAGTGTCCTAACTGGATTTATTGCCTCCAGAATCTATTCTCACATGCCCCATTGATTATTTTTTAGTGCTTACCTCTTTTTATTGTACAATGTAATACTCATAGAGATAGGCATAAAGAAAAAATGTACATCTCAATTTATCACAAAGAAAATGCTCCTGTAAACAACACCCAGGTCTAGAAATAGGACATTGCTAAACCCAGCTTTTGGCCACTCCCCTACCTTCCACAAGAGGTAAACACTTCCATGCTTTACTTGATAGTTTAACAACCTAATCATAAATCCATAAATACAGTAGTTCATATTATTTGTGAACTTAATATGATTTGAATACATTGCATGTATTCTTCCTTGTTTTTCTTTATTTAACATTACCATGTAATTTATCCGTTGTTGCATAGCTGGAGTGTTCTATTGTATGTCTATAGCAAGATATATGAATCCATTCTCTTGTTTATGAATTGTTTGGTTATTTTCAAGTAATGGCCTTAAAAATGCTATTATGGACATGCTTTCACAACACTTGAGGTTCTGTTTGGTATATATCTGGATAGTGAGTTGTTAGGTCATGGGTATGTGTATTATAAACTATAAAAGATAGTGCCACAAAGTTTTCCAAACCGAACAAATTTCATTTCTCATGTTCAATTTATGCACATTCCCATCATTCTTCCTCCACTCCAATTCCTAGTCATGCTTTTAATTTTAGCTACGTTGGCAAATGTGTAGTGATTTTAACTTGCATTTCCCTTGTTAAATATTAGTATGAGCACATTTTCTTATGTTTATTGGCCATTTGGTTCTCCTTTTTTTTTAATTGCTCGCTAAAGTCACTTTTTCATTTTTTCTGTTTGTCTCTTCCTCATTCATTAAAAGCGTTTTAAAAATAAAGTCTGGATAGGATTTTGTTGTTGTGTATATTTGTTACAAATTTATTGACTCAGTCCAGGATTCATCTCTTAATGGTGTCTTGATGGACAGAAATTTTTAATTTTACCTATTTCCCCTTTATAATTAGTGCATCTTGTATCCTATTTAAGAAAACTGATGTTACGGGTGTCTGGGTGGCCACTTGGTTAAGCACCTGCCTTTAGTTCAGCTCATGATCCCTGACCTAAGGGGACCCTGGGATCAGCTTCATGGTTGGGCGCCTTCCACAGCAGGGAGTCTGCTTCTCCTTCTGTCCCTCCCTGCTGCTTATACTCTCTCTCTCTCACTCATTATTGTCTCTCTCAAATAAATAAAATCTTTTTAAAAAAGTCCAATGTTAAGTTAAAAAAAGTTTTCTATATGATCTTCTAGTGATTTTATTGCTTTACCAATCATGGATAGATCAAAAATCCATCCCAATGTTATTTTTTGTATGTATGACATAAGATAACATTCAAATTTCACTTTTTTCCCATATAGATAAGCAATCAACCTTGGCATCTGTTATTAAGAAGACTGCCCTCCCTCTGTTGCTCTGTAGTAAGATTTTTGTTGAAACTCAAGTGTTCATATTATGCCTAGCTCTAGATTCTTTTATAGTCATTGTCTATTCTTTTATTGAGATATAATTAACCTATAACATTGTATTAGTTTTAGGTGTACAACATAATGATTTCATATTACGTATGTATTGCAAAATGATTATCACAGTTAACATCCATCACCACACAGCTACAAAAATTTTTTTCTTATGATCAGAACTTTGAAGATCTACTCTTATTAACTTTCAAATGTGCAAAACATTATTGTTAACTATACTCACCATGCTCTGAATTACATCACAGGACTGCTTGTCTATTATAAAGCCTCTCCTTTAATTACTATAGATCTCTATCTTGCTGTGTTGTAGTACAAAGCCTTCCGCTGTTCTTAACTCTTGACTACTCTGTCTTATGACTTTTCATATAAAATTAAAAGCAGCTTTCCGCAAAATTCCATTAGTATTTTCAATGGGATTGCATGAATCTTTAGGAAGAACTGACTTTTCTTTCATCAGTGAATCTTCCAATCCATGAAATTGTTACAGCCTTCTTTAGGAAGGCTTCCTTAAATGTGTCAATAACACTTCCTGGTTCTGCCTCATGTTCGTCCACATCTTTTGCTAGGTTTATTCCTAGATATTGGATTTTGTAGATATTTTGTAGCTGGTAGATAGAAATGCAAGTTTTTATATTGAATTTATATCTAGCAATCTTGCTAGACTGTTTTATTAGTCTAATAATTTATCTGTAGATATTTTCAGATTTTCTTCTTAGATGAAAAGTATAGCCTATACATTATGATGGTTTTTATCTTTCTCTTAAAGCATTACATTGCATTTTACTCTCCCTTTAATCAATGTCTAGGACTTTCAGCACAAAGTTGCATGAAGAGGTGATAAAAGTATCCAAATTTGGGGGTACCTGGGTGGTGAGTCTGTTAAGTGGCTGCCTATAGCTGAGGATCCTAGGATTGAGGTCCCTGGGGAGCTTACCTTCAGGTTCCCTGCTCATCAGGGAGTCTGCTTCTCCCTTTCCCTCTGCCCCTCTCTCCTTCACTCATGCTCTCTCTCTCTCTCTGAAATAAATAAATAAATATCTTAAAAAAAAAAAAGTACCCATATGTTATTTCTGCTGTCAGAGACAAAACTTTCACAATGTCACCAACATGTGTGGTGATTGTTCTTATTTTGCTTTACTGAATTCTCCTTATCAGATTAAAAAATAGCCTTCTGTAATTATTTGCTAAAGGTTTCTGTAAATTATGAATAGTGACTTTTATAAATTTTTTTACTTTGCATCACTTGAAAGGGCCACATTGTGTTAATGTAATAATTGCAATGATATTCAAATCCTAAAACTAATCTTATATACTTAAATAAATTCAATCTGGTCATTTTTGTTGTTGTTGTTAGTATCTTTTTAGGACTTTTAAAAATCCAGGATCATGGGGGTATCTGGGTGACTCAGTGGGTTAAAGCCTCTGTCTTCGGCTCCAGTCATGATCCCAGGGTCCTGGGATCGAGCCCTGCATTGGGCTCTCTGCTCAGCAGGGAGCCTGCTTCCTCCTTTCTCTCTGCCTGCCTCTCTGCCTGCTTGTGATCTCTGTCTGTCAAAAAAAAAAAAAAAAAATCCAGGATCATGAATTATTCCTGTCTGTACTTTTCTAATTCATACTATCCTCACCAGTATTTGATATCAAATGTCAGTATTTGATATGGGAATCATATTTTCATATTTTACATATGGGAATCATATTTTAAAGTATGGCTCAGAAAAATTCCCTACTTGGTAATGTATGAGTTAGTTCTTAAAATTAATATAATTTGTAGAGATTATCAGTGTGAAAATAAATATAGAATTCATAAAAATAGTGATCTCAAATATCACATATGTGATATTTGTAACAATGAGAAAGTATGAAATACCTATCTATCATGAGAAGAATGGATATATGTTACAAAATATCACATATTTTAGAAATTCTAAAAAATCATGTAGTTGTAATATGTATCATTCAAATTAGAGGGAAATACAACTCATATGGTTTCTTTTTTATTTTCCTTCCTTACATGTCTTTAGCATAAAAATTCTACTCTCTGACATTTTAAGTGATTTCATTCAGATCTTTTTGAAAGTATAGTCCCTTCCTTATACTTTCTTTCTTATTTTGTATGGTTCTGCCTGAAATGAACTGCTGGAATTTAAATTGATGGCAAATGTGCTTCACTCTACAAAGGTAGAAGCTATCAGTCTTCATTATATCAAATAACCTCAACTGTCCCATCATCTGTCTTTTCCTAGTGGACATCAGTTAACCAAGACACAGATAAACTATAAGGTCATTGATAATGTTTATCATCAATTTGATTTATAATTTTAAATAGATGGAGTGTACCTTGAAAACTAAGCATAGATTTAAATAGATCTGCCTGTGAGCTTATAAAAATAAAGCAAAGATCTACACATTAAATTCTGTGTTATTGGGCCATTACAATACCATCTAGATGTACTATTCCTCTAAAGTGAGCAATTCAGCTGACACTCTTCAGTTCTCTGAATTCATTTTCAGAGATACTTCATTTTTGGTTTAAAAAAATCTGAAAATAGAAGCATCTTTTTGCCTGGGCTAAAGTTAAAATTTAGACAGATTCAGCTTGAGTAATGTCCACATGCAAATGAGGGTTTACTCTATCGGTGCAAGTTTACAAGTAGAATTTTGGTGAGATATTGTGGTTATGCAAAGTCAGTTTCTTTTCTTTTTTAAAAATTTTAAAAATGTTTTATTTATTTGCGAGAGAGAAAGAGAAAGAACAAGAACAAGCACAAGGGGAAGCAGCAGACAGAGGCTCCTGCTGAGCCAGGAGCCCAATGCGGGACTTGATCCCAGGACCCAAGGATTATGACCGGAGCCCCAGGCAGATGCTTAACTGACTGAGCCACTCAGGCATCCCAAAGTCATTTTCTTATGTAAAATATATATACATAGATAGATATAGATCTATCTATGTAATCTCTCTCTCTCTCTCTCTCTCTCTCTCTCTATATATATATGTATATCAATTTAGTTCTGGATTTTCAGTACCAAGGAAAACTGAGCAATTTATGGTGGCTTACTGAAGGTTCAAATCCAGATAGAAATATGAAGAATTCATTCAATGGGGTTATGGAAAATATGCCAAATCTTAACTATAGGAGGGCACCAAAGTTTGAATTAATTATTTTAACTTGAATAGAGTTATTATGCAAAGATAAGTATAATAATAGTCTTAGAAATTTCTCTTTATAATTATCTCTGCATCTTGCATTCCTTTTTTTATTATAATGAAATATTTTAAACACACAAAAAAATAGAATACTAAGTACATTTCCAAGTGCCCACTTTTTACTTAAGAAATAAAACTACAAATAGAATTATTTCTATTTCTTAATTCCATTCACCTCATTCTTTTACTCCCTGGAGGTAACTACTATCCCAAATTTTATCATTATATTTTATATTTTTAGTAAATATACCCCAAAATATATAGTTTTGTTTTGTATGTTTTTAGAGATTTTATTATTTATTTGAGAGAGAGACAGAAAGAGAGACAGAAAGCTTGCAAATGATCAAGGGGAGGAGAAAAGGGAGAAGGAGAGAGAAACTCAAGCAGACTCCATACTGAGCATGGAGCCCAGTGCAGGGCTCATCTCACGACACTGAGATCATGACCTGAGCCAAACCAAGAGTCAGACACTCAACTGACTGAGCCATCCAGGTGCCCCTGTTTTGTATGTTTTTAAATTTTCTATTAAAGTATCCCTGTATAGTTAGATGGTATCTCAATGTAGTTTGGAGATTTATTTATGTTGATGTGATTTTCTCTACTTCATTAATTTCCACTATACATCCATTGTTCTCTTGATAGGTAGGTATTTTACACTTTCTCATTGTTATAAAAATTCAGCAATATATGTGATTGTAATGTCTCCTAGATCTTAAAAATTAAAATATGAGAATGGAATAGAATAGAGAAGAGAATAAGAGAAAATGTTTAAATGCATCACACATAGGTTGATTTAATAGAAACTTTTTTATGCTGGAAAAAGTACATGTGCACAGGATTGCAATATGAATTTTTTTTTTTTACTGTGAATGGTGTTTAATTGTTTTTAAAGTATGGCTCAGAAAAAATCCCTAATTAGTAATGTATGAGTTAGTTCTTAAAATTAGTTTAATTTTTAGAAACTATCAGTGTGAAAATAAATACAGAATTTTAAATAGTATGAAAAATTTATTCTTTCTCCAGCAATCTTCCTGCGTTTCCAGACCTTACTGGCCAACTAACCTTGCTTCTAACAAAATGATAAGGGAAAGAACAGCTAATGTTTATTGAGAGGTTCCTGTGTGTCAAGCATTTTTCACCAAGTGCTTTTCAGGAATCAACCCAATTACTCTAAGGAATGACTATTGCACAGAGGAAGGTGAGGATTATATCGGTTTATTAGACATCAAGTTCCCATAGATGCTAAGGGCCAAGATTGAGATCAAACCAGATTTGAAGCCTTGGCTTCAAAAGATACAGGCAGACCCTGTATAGTTCAGGATTTGGGGAATTCAACCACTCAAATTCTAATCATGTCCTTTAAGAAAAGAAAAAGAGAAAGGTAAAATGTAGGGTATCTTACTGAAATAGGACATTCAAAAATTCAAAAAAAATATATTGAGAAATATTCATTTTGTTGCAGCCAGGGCCATTTTTGTTATCAGGCACAGAATCTTCTTGGCTTTGTGTAAGAGTAGAACATTCGTCTCCTTGAACCAAAAGACATCATGGGGATCATATCTTCTCTTTGTCTCTCTTTTTTTTTTTCTTCTGGAGAACATGGTCTCAGTTTAATTGTAGCTTGGTTTCTGAGTATCTGTTTCATTTATCTCTGCCTATTTTCTTTTTCTAGTGCTTCATAAATCGTGGACCTTTTAACTTGGTTTATGCTCGTGGCCTCTCTTGCTACATGATTTTTCTTCTCCTCCTACACCTAAAATCATCTTATTTTCTTGTAATTTTCTGTAAGTTCTCAGCTACATCTGAAATACATATGTCACATCTTCTCACATCTTTCTATTCCAGGCCTTGGGACACTAGCCACCTCGAAATTGGCTGCATTTGTACATTGTGCCCACTCCTGGTCCAATAACCCATGGAAGATTTAGAGGGAAAGCAGAGATAGAATCCTGTGATAGAAAATATTTTTGCCGTGTTTTCATCAGTAATTGTAGAACAAAGTCCATTAGATTCAGGATAGTTTTGAGACACCTTTGAGTATAAGTTTAGTTTTCTTGACTTCCAAAAAGTAATTTCTTTGCTAAATGTATGTTGTTATTTGAAAAAGGCAGTCTGTGCAGAGAATCCATTTCCTTACCTTTTTTAGAATTCAGAGCTACATCACTTGTATTCTTTGGTTCATGGCCCCTTCGTCCCTCTCTCTCTGATTTTGTCATCATATGGTCTCTTCTTACTTCTGGAGTCAACTCTCCCAGGACCTCCCTCTAACAAGGACACTTGAGATTATGTTTAGAACCTCCATGGGTAATCCATGACAATTTCCCCTTCTCAGACTCCTTAATCACATCTGTAAACTCTCTTTGCCACATAAAGTAACAATTCACAGGCCCAAGGACTAGAACCGGAATATCTTTGGGGGCCATTTTTCAACCTACCAAAACCACAGGAAGGCAACTTTTATGCCTGTGTGCGTTGTGTGAGACTGTGGACCATGGGCTATGTACAAAATGTAATTATAGTAATGCAAAATATGTTATCAATGAAAGAGAGAGTCAGAGAGAGAGAAAGACAAAAGAAGAAGGTGAAAGAGGAGAAGTGGAGGAGAAGGAAAAGAAAAGAGAGGAGACAAATCTTTATTTAGTTCTTGGCATCCGAAAATTGTTTTTTTTTCCCCTCTCAAAGTCAAGGCCCTATGACAGCTTCATATTGAATAAGATCTTCTGATATATAATTAAGGGCTCTTAAACTTTTCTTTCATTTCAGAAGCTTTTGGGGATGAGGAATCAGGCCTTTAATATATATTTAAGACAAACAAGCACATTTAAGGAGTTTATGTGTTTCAGTGAGCCCGACCCCTCCCTATACTTCAGGAAGGTTAAGAGGGTCACACAGGGCCCTCTTCCTTAGTCCACAGGGGATACCTGCAGTCCCTGAGAAGGAGTAATTGTGTATGGCAGAACTCCAAGAAGGCCACAGCCTGGAATGTGGTAAAAGATAGTGGACCAAATTCCTGCTGTGTTCAGGGTCTCCTGCATCTTTACAGCCATGTGTAAATCATATTTAGTATAATATTTTCTGGTTCACAGGCATACAACTCATATATTTCAAAACATAGTAAATGTTTACTCTTTGCAAGCCATAAGACTATTTCTCAGCCAAAAGCTCAAAACTCTATGAAAGCCTGAATTGATGTGAATGTTTTACTTTAGCTAGATTTACCTAACCCTCAAATTCAATTGTGATGCATAGTAAACAAAATACTCTCTGGGACTTAATAAACACTCGAGGAATCCAAACAGACAGAATTGATATAATGTACTGCAAACAAGCTGGATATCTATTCCAAGTCGCTAACTACAATCAAGCACCTAAGATTTCATGTTTGAGTTAGCCTTTGTGCTAATAGATATGAATGGCCACTAAATTATTTTGGGTGCACAGTGAAGTTCTTCCCTATATATTCGGTGCTTCACCTTCAGAATGCCCAAGTCTGAGGGAGACTTCATCTACTGAGAGAAGACTTTCTATAGTCTGGAAGGCATTTGCTGTGGGATGAATTTTCTATTACACTTTTCATTTCTATTCCATCAAACTAACCTCCCCTACAGCAGTCAGGCAGCCTCCTAAGCATGTGAGACCTTTGGTTTATGACAAATCACAGCAAATGGTCACCTGCTAGAAAACTGAAGGTTGCCATAAAAGATCAGTGGAAAGCTTGTGTATAGCATAATCTTAATTTATTTTATACTTCACAAGATTCACCTTCTGAGGAATAATAGATTTTTATTACTTTTATTATAATGCATCGTTAGAAGCTGAAAGATAAAAGCTGATGATGCCTACTAGTATTTTCTACTTTTTTAATATGTTGTAAAGGCTATGAATCTAAATTACATATAATGATGCTAATAGTATGTTGTCCATCATGAATATAGTTGTATACCTGACTTTCAAAATTATTTTAGTAATGTACATGGTGACTTTATACTAACTTATCCTTGGTCTCATGAGTAATTCCCTTTGTGGCCAAGGGAGCGTGTTCATGACTCGTGAATTAAAATTTTACTGCAGACTATAGCCATTGCCAGAGCAAAGTTAGAGGTCACAAATTGGAATTGATACCAAGATACGATTTTAATAACACCAAATTACAACAAATGAAAAAATTAGTCACAGAGGCAGAGGTAAAATCATGATACAATGATTCCCATTCTAGCTACAGGACATTTAAAATAATAACAGTTGCAGCACTTTTTTTTTCTGTTTTTGATAAATGTTGTTAATAATACTTTATATTTGCAATTTTAAAACTTTTTCATGTGTATTGATAAGTATTAACCATGACATTTTAAAATATAGGACTATTAGAGGCATTATTGAAGTAAAATAATGGAAATAATTTAATAATCTAAAATATTCTTATGTTTTATACTTATTGGATTTATTTATATTTGTTTGGGCATAATTTTTAATGAAAAGAATGATGTCCAGTTCGCTGACTTTGACTATCTAAACTATATTATTACAGAGTAATACATGAGATTTTTTTTTTTTTTTTTTGAGCAATAGTAAATTAAGACAACTAAACCATTGCATTACGAAAACCTCATTGGGAAAAAAAAAGTGGTATTTGACTTTAATTTCTACTTCTTTATAGTGGAATAAAATAGATGGCTCAGAAGTTAAAAAAATTCGGGGAAGATAATTGCATCTTAAAAGTACGACAGCATGTTTGTGACTTAAAAGACCTAAGGCAGTTGAAAGAGTAGAACTTTAAATCTGACAAAATGGAATATTTAAATGGGGGATTTGAAATGAAAGACATACTTTCCTTTTCATTTGAGTATAGTTCTTTTACTTTATGGCACCCAAACTTAACTGATACAAGCGACCAATATTTTCCCTTCAACATACGTAATATATGGCTATTACTGATTAAAGAGTTCTGCTGCTCTCATTGTAATATCACCCCTAGAGGAGCTCTACCTTACTAAAGAAACCTTAATCTGATTCTTCATAAATGATAAGTAAGTGATAATACCTACATTACATTTTAATTCACTTTGGAGAACTTTCTCAAATGATCTCGTAATGATTTTCCCTAGATATTTTTTGTAGTTGTAGAAGGATGCAGCACAATCCAATTCTTACAATATTGCCCTTTGGCATCTTCTCTTTTGTGGATCTCAGCAGTTCTGTGATAAACTATGTTATCACAGATTTGTAATACGACTTGTCATTTGTAACAAGACTTGTCACAGGCAGAAAACTTAGAATACATTTTTATTTAATATATTAAACTAAATTTTAAATGGTTGACAGTTATAGAGTAGTAACATGAACTTTTAATGGCTACATAGTGATACAAATATTACTTTTGTCATCATTACTAGTGTATTGATTTATTTTATACTATGAGAAGGGGCAGGATGTGAAGATGGCGGAGAAGTAGCAGGCTGAGACTACTTCAGGTAGCGGGAGATCAGCTAGATAGCTTATCTAAAGATTGCAAACACCTACAAATCCAATGGGAGATTGAAGAGAAGAAGAACAGCAATTCTAGAAACAGAAAATCAACCACTTTCTGAAAGGTAGGACTGGCGGAGAAGTGAATCCAAAGAGACGGGAAGATAGACCGCGGGGGGAGGGGCCGGATCCCAGCAAGGCTCCTCTGGGCCGGAGACTGGGAGGCCGCCATCTTCATTCCCGTCCTCCGGAACTCTACGGAAAGCGCTCAGGGAACAAAAGCTCCTGAAAGCAAACCCCAGCGGATTACTCAGCCCGGCCCCTGGTAAGGGCGGTGCAACTCCGCCTGGGGCAAAGACGCTTGAGAATCACTACAACAGGCCCCTCCCCCAGAAGATCAACAAGAAGCCCAGCCAGGACCAAGTTCACCTACGAAGGAGTGCAGTTTCAATACCAAGGAGAGCAGCGGAATTCCAGAGGAGGAGAAAGCAAAGCACGGAACTCCTGGCTTTCTCCCCATGATTCTTGAGCCTTGCAGTTAATTTAATTTTTTTTCTTTTTCAATTTTTCTTCTCTTCATCTGCTAAATTTTTTTAACTTTTACCCTTTTCTTTTTTAACATTTTTAACTAGTTTATCTAATATATATATATATTTTTTCCTTTTTATATTTTTTCTTTATTGGCTTTCTTTTTTTAATTGTTTCTTTCCTTTTTTTTTTTTTTTCTGAACCTTTTTATCCCCTTTCTCCCCCCTCATGATTTGGGATCTCTTCTGATTTGGCTAAATCATATTTTCCTGGGGTTGTTGCCACCCTTTTAGTATTTTACTTGCTCCTTCATCTACTCTTATCTGGACAAAATGACAAGGCAGAAAAATTCACCACAAAAAAAAGAACAAGAGGCAGTACCAAAGGCTAGGGACCTAATCAATACAGACATTGGTAATATGTCAGATCTAGAGTTCAGAATGACGATTCTCAAGGTTCAAGCTGGGCTTGAAAAAGGCATGGAAGATATTAGAGAAACCCTCTCAGGAGATATAAAAGCCCTTTCTGGAGAAATAAAAGAACTAAAATTTAACCAAGTTGAAATCAAACAAGCTATTAATGAGGTGCAATCAAAAATAGAGGCTCTCACTGCTAGGATAAATGAGGCAGAAAAAAGAATTAGTGATATAGAAGACCAAATGACAGAGAATAAAGAAGCTGAGCAAAAGAGGGACAGACAGCTACTGGACCATGAGGGGAGAATTCGAGAGATAAGTGACACCATAAGATGAAACAGCATTAGAATAATTGGGATTCCAGAAGAAGAGGAAACAGAGAGGGGAGCAGAAGGTATATTGGAGAGAATTATTGGAGAGAATTTCCCCAATATGGCAAAGGGAACAAGCATCAAAATCCAGGAGGTTCAGAGAACCCCCTTCAAAATCAATAAGAATAGGTCCACACCCCGTCACCTAATAGTAAAATTTACAAGTCTTAGTGACAAAGAGAAGATCCTGAAAGCAGCCCGGGAAAAGAAGTCTGTAACATACAATGGTAAAAATATTAGATTGGCAGCAGACTTATCCACAGAGACCTGGCAGGCCAGAAAGAGCTGGCATGATATATTCAGAGTACTAAACGAGAAAAACATGCAGCCAAGAATACTATATCCAGCTAGGCTATCATTGAAAATAGAAGGAGAAATTAAAAGCTTCCAGGACAAACAAAAACTGAAAGAATTTGCAAATACCAAACCAGCTCTACAGGAAATATTGAAAGGGGTCCTCTAAGCAAAGAGAGACCCTAAAAGTAGTAGATCAGAAAGGAACAGAGACAATATACAATACCAGTCACCTTACAGGCAATACAATGGCACTAAATTCATATCTCTCAATACTTACCCTGAATGTTAATGGGCTAAATGCCCCAATCAAAAGACACAGGGTATCAGAATGGATAAAAAAACAAAACCCATCTATATGTTGCCTACAAGAAACTCATCTTAAACCCGAAGACACCTCCAGATTTAAAGTGAGGGGGTGGAAAAGAATTTACCATGCTAATGGACATCAGAAGAAAGCAGGAGTGGCCATCCTTATATCAGATCAATTAGATTTTAAGCCAAAGACTATAATAAGAGATGAAAGGACACTATATCATACTCAAAGGATCTGTCCAACAAGAAGATGTAACAATTTTAAATATCTATGCCCCTAACATGGGAGCAGCCAACTATATAAACCAATTAATAACAAAATCAAAGAAACACATCGACAATAATACAATAATCGTAGGGGACTTTAACACTCCCCTCACTGAAATGGACAGATCATCCAAGCAAAAGATCAACAAGGAAATCAAGGCCCTAAATGACACACTGGACCAGATGGACATCACAGATATATTCAGAACATTTCATCCCAAAGCAACAGAATACACATTCTTCTCTAGTGCACATGGAACATTCTCCAGAATAGATCACATTCTCGGTCCTAAATCAGGTCTCAACCGTTATCAAAAGATTGGAATCATTCCCTGCATATTTTCAGACCACAATGCTCTGAAGCTAGAACTCAATCACAAGAGGAAATTTGGAAAGAACCCAAATACATGGAGACTAAACAGCATCCTTCTAAAGAATGAATGGGTCAACCAGGAAATTAAAGAAGAATTGAAAAAATTCATGGAAACAAATGATAATGAAAACACAACGGTTCAAAATCTGTGGGACACAATAAAGGCAGTCCTGAGAGGAAAATATATAGCGGTACAAGCCTTTCTCAAGAAACAAGAAAGGTCTCAGGTACACAACCTAACCTTACACCTAAAGGAGCTAGAGAAAGAACAAGAAAGAAACCCTAAACCCAGCAGGAGAAGAGAAATCATAAAGATCAGAGCAGAAATCAATGAAGTAGAAACCAAAAAAACAATAGAACAAATCAACGAAACTAGGAGCTGGTTCTTTGAAAGAATTAATAAGATTGATAAACCCCTGGCCAGACTTATCAAAAAGAAAAGAGAAAGGACCCAGATAAATAAAATCATGAATGAAAGAGGAGAGATCACAACGAACACCAAAGAAATACAGACAATTATAAGAACATACTATGAGCAACTCTACGCCAACAAATTTGACAATCTGGAAGAAATGGATGCATTCCTAGAGACATATAAACTACCACAACTGAACCCTGAACAGACCCATAACCAGTAAGGAGATTGAAACAGTCATCAAAAATCTCCAAACAAACAAAAGCCCAGGGCCAGACGGCTTCCCGGGGGAATTCTACCAAACATTTAAAGAAGAACTAATTCCTATTCTCCTGAAACTGTTCCAAAAAATAGAAATGGAAGGAAAATTTCCAAACTCATTTTATGAGGCCAGCATCACCTTGATCCCCAAACCAGACAAGGATCCCATCAAAAAAAGAGAACTACAGACCAATATCCTTGATGAACGGAACACAGATGTGAAAATTCTCACCAAAATACTAGCCAACAGGATTCAACAGTACATTAAAAGGATTATTCACCACGACCAAGTGGGATTTATTCCAGGGCTGCAAGGTTGGTTCAACATCCGCAAATCAATCAATGTGATACAACACATTAATAAAAGAAAGAACAAGAACCATATGATACTCTCCATAGATGCTGAAAAAGCATTTGACAAAGTACAGCATCCCTTCCTGATCAAAACTCTTCAAAGTGTAGGGATAGAGGGCACATACCTCAACATCATCAAAGCCATCTATGAAAAACCCACCGCAAATATCATTCTCAATGGAGAAAAACTGAAAGCTTTTCCGCTAAGGTCAGGAACACGGCAGGGATGTCTGTTATCACCACTGCTATTCAACATAGTACTAGAAGTCCTAGCCTCAGCAATCAGACAACAAAAGGAAATTAAAGGCATTCAAATCGGCAAAGAAGAAGTCAAACTATCACTCTTCGCAGATGATATGATACTATATGTGGAAAACCGAAAAGACTCCACTCCAAAACTGCCTGAACTTGTACAGGAATTCAGTAAAGTGTCAGGATATAAAATCAATGCCCAGAAATCAGTTGCATTTCTCTACACCAACAACAAGACAGAAGAAAGAGAAATTAAGGAGTCCATCCCATTTACAATTGCACCCAAAACTATAAGATACCTAGGAATAAATCTAACCAAAGAGACTAAGAATCTATACACAGAAAACTATAAAGTACTCATGAAGGAAATTGAGGAAGACACAAAGAAATGGAAAAATGTTCCATGCTCCTGGATTGGAAGAATAAATATTGTGGAAATGTCTATGCTACCTAAAGAAATCTACACATTTAATGCAACTCCTATCAAAGTACCATCCATTTTTTTTCAAAGAAATGGAACAAATAATCCTAAAATTTATATGGAACCAGAAAAGACCTCGAATAGCCAAAGCAATATTGAAAAAGAAAGCCAAAGTTGGTGGCATCACAATTCCGGACTTCAAGCTCTATTACAAAGCTGTCATCATCAAGACAGCATGGTACTGGCACAAAAACAGACACATAGATCAATGGAACAGAATAGAGAGCCCAGAAATAGACCCTCAACTCTATGGTCAACTAATCTTCGACAAAGCAGGAAAGAATGTCCAATGGAAAAAAGACAGCCTCTTCAACAAATGGTGTTGGGAAAATTGGACAGCCACATGCAGAAAAATGAAATTGGATCATTTCCTTACACCACACACGAAAATAGACTCAAAATGGATGAAGGATCTCAATGTGAGAAAGGAATCCATCAAAATCCTTGAGGAGAACACAGGCAGCAACCTCTTCGACCTCAGCCGCAGCAACATCTTCCTAGGAACATCGCCAAAGGCAAGGGAAGCAAGGGCAAAAATGAACTATTGGGATTTTATCAAGATCAAAAGCTTTTGCACAGCAAAGGAAACAGTTAACAAAACCAAAAGACAACTGACAGAATGGGAGAAGATATTTGCAAATGACATATCGGATAAAGGGCTAGTGTCCAAAACCTATAAAGAACTTAGCAAACTCAACACCCAAAGAACAAATAATCCAATCAAGAAATGGGCAGAGGACATGAACAGACATTTCTGCAAAGAAGACATCCAGATGGCCAACAGACACATGAAAAAGTGCTCCATATCACTTGGCATCAGGGAAATACGAATCAAAACCACAATGAGATACCACCTCACACCAGTCAGAATGGCTAAAATTAACAAGTCAGGAAATGACAGATGCTGGCGAGGATGCGGAGAAAGGGGAACCCTCCTACACTGTTGGTGGGAATGCAAGCTGGTGCAGCCACTCTGGAAAACAGCCTGGAGGTTCCTCAAAATGTTGAAAATAGAACTACCCTATGACCCAGCAACTGCACTGCTGGGTATTTACTCTAAAGATACAAACATAGTGATCCGAAGGGGCACGTGCACCCGAATGTTTATAGCAGCAATGTCTACAATAGCCAAACTATGGAAAGAACCTAGATGTCCATCAACAGACGAATGGATAAAGAAGATGTGGTATATATACACAATGGAATACTATGCAGCCATCCAAAGAAATGAAATCTTGCCATTTGTGACGACGTGGATGGAACTAGAGGGTATCATGCTTAGCGAAATCAGTCAATCGGAGAAAGACAACTATCATATGATCTCCCTGATATGAGGGAGAGGAGATGCAACATGGGGGGTTAAGGGGGTAGGAGAAGAGTAAATGAAACAAGATGGGATTGGGAGGGAGAGAAACCATAAGTGACTCTTAATCTCACAAACAAACTGAGGGTTGATGGGGGGAGGGGGGGCGGGAGGGGTGGGGTTATGGACATTGGGGAGGGTATGTGCTATGGTGAGTGCTGTGAAATGTGTAAACCTGGTGATTCACAGACCTGTACCCCTGGGGATAAAAATATATGTTTATAAAAAATAAAATTAAAAAAAAGTAATGTACTGTATAGTGACTAAAATAACATAATAAAAAATAAAATAAAATAAATTAAAAAAAAAGAAGGGGCATTGTTCATATGAGCTAGAAGACTTGCCTTCATAGTTTTTATAATTTGAGCTTCATATTAAAATACAATACTAAATTGTATTTTATTCCAGGATGAAAGCCCTCATTCTTGAAGATAACTGTAGGTGAATCACTTAGGTGTTGCATCAACACTGAATTGCAAATAACACAGAGAGGCAGCAATTCTAGGTATCTACATATGTTTCTCGAGATAGAAAGTTGAAGGGGGACAGACAGGCTTCCACCCAATGGTCCTCAGGGTGCTGTTTTACTCACCCTTTCTGGTGTAGGATTTTTGAGACATCCTATCTTTGAATACTCATTTAGGAAGTTATTTGACAGCATGAATTTAGAATCTTTCAAATCCCAGAAATCACATGGGAAAATACATTTTACTTTAGTATCTCACAAATAATTCATAATTTCATTTTACTTCATCTAACTTGTCTGCATGTGTGATTTTGAACCAAACTGGTAATTAACAAATAAGGGTAATGATTATATACTAAATACCAAAGAGCCAGTATACTTCTAGATGTCTCTAGATGTGTGAGATTATTTTCTTTAGTTACTTCACATTGGTGGTACCAGTAATAATAATAAACTTAAGAGTATTACTATTTATTGAATGCATTCTCCATAGGATATACAATGTTATGTATTTTTCAAGACACCTCTTCCTTAATCATAACAGTCTTAGGAGGTGAGTATTATTATCTCTATTTACATGTAAAAGACTGAAAACACAAAAAGCTGAAGTGAATTGCCTCAGGTCACCCAGCACAAGGAAGTGTCACAGATAGATCTTGAATCTTATATCTTTTTGGATGTGATATTGTGATTTATAATAAAAAATATTTAGAGGTGCCTGGGTGGCTCAGTGGGTTCAGCCTCTGCCTTTGGCTCAGGTAATGATCCCAGAATCCTGGATTCAAGCTCTGCATTGGGCTCTGTGTTCAGAGGGACCCTGCTTTCCCTTTCTATCTGCCTGCCTCCCTGCTGACTTGTGATCTCTCTCTCTGTTAAATAAATAAATAAAATCTTTAAAAAAATATTTATTTGGTCTTCAATCCCAGTTTGTATCATAGAGCTTCTAAAACCCTTAGAACTAAGTGGTGAGAACCATCACAGTCTTTTGTTAATTGGGTGATGTTCAAAATACCCTTATATCACCTAAGAATGAAGGCTGCTTGTGAGAGGGAACCAATCTAGTGACTGGAGGGCTGGAACTTTCAGCTCCACTCCTCCATCTCCATGGAGGAGAGAGAGAATGGAGGATGAACTGAACCTTAATGGCCAATGATTAGGCCTCTCTTCCAACTGGCTACTCCTGAGCTATATCCTTTTATCATAAACTGGTGATCTAGTGGGTAAATGGGTTTCCTAAGTTCTATGAGCACTCTAGTAAATTAATCAAACCCAAAGAGGGAGTCATGGGAATCTCTGAAGTATAGTCTACACTTGTGATTGGCATCTTGAGTTGGAGGAAGTTGTAACTTCCAATTTGTTCTGTGGCCTGTTGGTCAAAAGGACTAGTTCGACCTAAGCTTAAAATTTGCATCTGAAGTGAGGTGAATGAAGTCTTGTGGGACTAAGCTCTTTACCTGTGGAGTCATGTTATCTCAGGTAGCTAGTATCAGAATGGATGGAGCTGAATTTTAAGACATCCAGCTGGTGTCTGGAGTATGGTCTGGTGATGGGAACCACCCATCCCCACACATACCCACCCCACGTATGAATTGGAATTGGGTACAGAACTTAAATACTGGAGTACACAGAGTGGTCCTGACATTTGGTTTTAAGTCAGGTTCCCACGCTTTAAAAGTATTGTTAATGTCTTAGACTATGTATGAAATATAAAATACATCACTTTGGGGGGCTGAGTAGACTCCCAGTCATCAGTGGACTTGGCAAGTACTGAGAAGTGATAGTACAATAAAAGCAGTAAAGACAAATTTCACGGACAGTACATATTATGTACTTGCTTTTCCTTACGCTTCTTTTTAAAAATTATTTTTATGGTACTAAATACTACAAAGCTTATGATGTCAGGATATGAAGACAGGCTGAATTCCTTGAAGATGTGTCCTGAAGAAAAATTGAAACTGAGATGACAGTTGATGAAATATGCAATCTGTGATTCATGTCATCCTTCAAATTCTAGAGTTACTTTTTCATTCATTTTGTCTACAGAAATCTCAAAGGACTAAAAACTTAGCCTAAGACACTAAAATATGGCAAGATGAAATACAAGGGTACACACACACTTTTCCCTCATCAACCATCCAGGCAATGGTGATACAAATGCATTTCTCCACTAGAGTAACTGAAAAGTAGAGAATCAGAGCTGTATTTCTCTCTGTTTTCGTCTACCTTACCTTCTTGCATATCCTTTTTATTTTTCAACTGTGCTATTCTTTTTACTGTTTTCCTTTATTTCTCTTCTTACTTCCCTTTTCTTTGCCTCTGGACCTTAGAATGCAAATATTGAGAATTGTATTTTGATGAGTTTGAGAGACATATAAGGGCCACTGAAGTAGTTCCACCTGTTTCTGCTTTACATTAAGTTTAAATCAGGGAGATAAAAAGGTGCCATAGCAGTTTTGAAGGATTCTTCATGGTTCTCTGAATTCTGGAAAGACCTGTCTGATGAATAGAATATAAAAAGGAACTGGTATAATATGTTGCCTTGGAAATACCTTAATTATTACAGTAATATATCCCTGACTGATTTTTGTTGTTGTTTGCTTTATATGAGGCTCAATGGGGAAGTTTTTTTTTTTTAAAGATTATATTTATTTATTTGACACAGAGAGAGAGAGATCACAAGTAGGTAGACAGGCAGGCAGAGATGGGGGGATGGGGGAAGCAGGCTCCCTGCTGAGCAGAGTACCTGATGCGGGTCTGGATCCCAGGATCCTCATATCATGACCTGAACCGAAGTCTGAGACTTAACCCACTGAGCCACCCAGGTGCTCCTAATGGGGAAGTTTAAAGTCTAATTTTATTACAAAATGGAGAAGTTTCCACAACTGGATGGGTCCTATGGAATCCTGTGGATTGGTTTATATTAATCATTCCTTACCAGCAGAGACTTTTTTCCACCAGACGAGTGCATGGTTCCTTGTATGGATTAGCTAATTGTGGTATTGCCTGCTATGGCGCTGAAAAGTGGGATGACCAGGCATAATATATAATTAGTCTATCTCAATCAAACATCACTTTTGCAGTTCTTGAGTTCATTTTCCAAATCTGAATGTCTCTCTGTGAGCTAAAGCACAGTTGAATTTTAAACATTCTACGAATGTGACCAAAGTGTTTTGCATATTACAAGTTTTTCTGACTTCTTAAAAAGTGGATTTAGAGGTACAGAATTAAAATTTTTGAATGATTTTAGCCATGCAATATTATGATGAATCATTCAGTAGCAACCGAGGAGTGTGCCATGGTTATGCTGGAGTTCATAGATGAACTTTTAATAAACATTCATCTCATACCTCCATGCCACAATTCCCTCTTCCACTGCTTACTGCTATCTATTTAGTTATCTGATGCAACACTCACCCTTATTTTAATTTATAGATTTAATGGAATGAAATAAAGGACTTCAGTGGAATATTGTGCCAACATTAAAATGGTTGTAGTGGCATGGAAAATATCTTTGATATACAGTGATAAAGAAGAAAAATGCATATTACAGATGTACAATATTTATTATGAAAGATGTATATATAGATAAGGATGCAGATAGAATTTTAAAATGCTAATAGACATTTTTAAAGGCAATTTAATCTATTGCCACTGGTTTTCTATATATCTAGATTTTTCTATAATGTATTTGCATTACTTCAAAAATAAAAGGGAATATATTAAATTTGAGAAGTTTCTTACATTTTTTCCACATTGATCTGAAAATGAGTGGATTTTGCTTGTAGAATTATTTATACATTAAGAATGAATAGACTTCAGATGCAAGACCAGGGAGGATGTCCAGCCCACCTGGATGCATGCGTTGAGGGTAATATATTTTAAGTCCAGGATTTTTTTGCTGTTAGAACATTTGAACTTATCTCTGATGACTAAGCTGGTTTCTAGCTAAGGTTTTAGATAAATTGCTATTTGTATTCTTGGTTGTTTTTTGACACAATGATTAGAATAACAATAATATAAAAATAAGACACCTTAAGAAATAATGACAAAAATCTACAGGGGCTGATTAGGAACACTTTTCAGTGGAATAGTTTTCATTTCATCTGCTTCTGTGGTAATAATGATTTTCTCAGGTGCTTCAGAGCAATTCTCCTACCTGGGCTGCTTTGGGTGGATGGTCTCCTTCACTGTGAGAGACAAGGAGCCTAACTAAAGCCAAGGATCAGTTGCAGCTGCACATTACCAAAAACTTCATGCCAAACAGTGAAATAAGGGAGCACCTGGGTGGCTGAGCGGGTTAAGTGTCTGACTTTGGCTCAGGTCATGATCTCAGGGTCCTGGGATTGGGGCCATGTTGGCCTTGCACTGGGCCCTGCATCAGCTCCAGGCTCAGTGGGGAGCTGGCTTCTTCTTCTGCCTCTGCCCCTCCCCCTACTCATGCTGTCTCACTCTCAAATAAATAAATAATAAAATAAAATAAAACAGTGAAATATGATGCTGAAGAATATTATTTGGACAGGACAGATATATATGTATACACAATTTTTTAACATGCATGTAAGGTGCAATAATCAGAGATATCTTTACTGTAATGGGTGAAAACTTTTTTAAAAATTCTAATGTGCAGAATGAGTTTGAAAAATAGAATGTGTGAAGTCAGGAAATTTGATATTGTGTAGAGATAAGAAAAATCTCATGATTTAATTTCCTAAAATTGCTGTAATAGGGTACCAAAAACTGCTGACTTAAAAAAAAAACCGTGAAATTTATCTTTTCATAATTCTGGAGGCTAGAAGTTCAAAGTGCTATTAGGACCATGCTGATGTCTCCAATGGTTTCAGAGGAAAATCCCCTTTTGCTGCTGATGTTCCTTGGCTTGTATTTGCATGCTTCCACTCATGTGGCTTTCTTCTCCCTATTTGTCTCCCTATGGTCTTTCCTCTGAACATGTCTGTCAGATTTGTGTCAAATTTCCCCTTTTTATGAGGACACTAGTCATATTGGATAGGACCCGTCTTAATGACCTTATTTTAATGTGGTTACTCTTTAAAGATCCCATTTCAAATAAGGTCACTTTCTGAAGTAGAGGGGACCAGACTTCAGTATCTCTTTTCTCGGGTCATAATTCAACCCAGAACACCTCATGAAATGATAGCTGTACTCAGGGAAAACTGAAAAACATTTACATTCTGCCAACCACAAAGTAGAGATGAACCAAAAACAAAGTAAAAGTTTGAGCTTGTATGGCTTAGATTCCAGTAGACAACACTTCCACAAGCTTCATAAAGAAACATCTTCATGTGTTTCTAATATTATGATAAGAAAAAAGTGAATTATGATTGAGGCAAAACAACATGTTATTGGAAGATCTGAGGGAGAAGCTTAAAATGGTTTAAGTCAGAGACCAAGGATAAAGTTAGGAGGAGAAGAATTTTGTCCCAAAGTATTAAATAGCTTATGGGTTAAGATCTTCCAGCCGACTGCTGTCATAGTAATTTTCTCCATGATGTTGGTAAGTGGATGTCAGTCAAAATTGTCTAGTTTTAGCTATCAGCTTTGTTTCCTGGGTCAGAAAAGTGACCTATCTTCATTCTTCTGACACCCATGTAAGTTGTGTTGGGATTTGAGCAGTTGTAAAATTTTGACTTAGATTGTGCTCCCTGACCTTGATATTCCAAGTTTGCTAGCATTGGGTTGTTCTGTCCAAAGGCCATTAGGGATATTCAATAGAACTTCAATTAAGTAGAACAGGGATTCAATAGAACTTCAATTGGTAGAACTTTGGTGCACCAACTGGAAATAAATTAGAATTTTGAGTACTTAAATATTTTTAACATTCCATATGAGATAATTTCTTATATTTTAACATCAGAGACACTGATTATTTATTAAGACCTTAGCATAACTAAGAAGCATAGAAGGATCTGTTAGATGATTGAATACCACAGGGTAAAAAGGTGCAAGTATATCAGGAGGAAATTTCTCTTCTTATAAACTTGATTTAATATTGTAGAGAAATAATTCCTGGTCTCTAATATATTTGTCTATATTGTTAACAAGTAGAGAAATTGGTAGCCTGCCATACTAGAAAGAGCTATCATATATACTGTGTGAATAATTTTGGGGTTATTAAAAGTAGAATTTTGTAAGAAAATTTTTCTTTACCAAACTCAAAAGGTTAAATAGTATTTTCAGCTTAAAATAATTATTATTTCTCTTTTTTATGCAAATCTTTTCTTTCTCCTATCCCATTCCACCCACAAATATTTTTGATACTGACAAATCCACTAAATAGAAAATATTTATTACTAAATCAATAATCACTGAAAGGGAAATAATGATATATCAAAATGCTTCCAAATTTATTTAAAAGTAGAGACATTACTTGTTCAGACTCACCTAACAGAAAATGCTGCCTACTAAAATGCAACTTGAAAAGATAGAGTTTAAAATAAAGATAGAGTTTAAAATAAGCTCTATTTTAAATAGTACTTCAGTATTTTTTAACGAATCCCTTTGGATTAGGGAAATTGCCTTCTAATAATGCAATAATATGCTTGAAAGAGACAGTGTAATTTGTTGCTTGTAAAACATCTTAACTTGTTTTCAGTTATTCCAGAGTTGACATTAAATATATGCAAAGCAGAAAATATCTTAAAAAACTAGCAATTAAATGCCTAAGACATGGCACTTACTGTCTCTAGGCCCCTGCAAGGTCAAGGCTTAAAAAAAGCAATATTGAAATACAATACAATTAAAAAAAAACCCAATATATCATGAAATCCCATGATTTTGGTCCTACTTATTTTTCAGTCTGCTTTTGGATTTTTCATGTAGCTGAACTTTCTTGCTCCCAGATCTGCACCTGACCTTCTTCATAACCTCCTCATCATCTTCTCTGGTCTGCACCCATTTCCCTCTTTCTTCTGAGTCTGGCCAGAGACTGTATTTCTGCTCCAGCCTTTGGATATAACCACATCTTCTATAGAATCTCTCATGGCAACACACTCAGCCTGATAGAAAGAGAATTAATTTTCTAAATAAGGTTATACTTTTATGAGAATGAAACAATATTTTAATTCCAAAACATTCTGTCCTCTCTAAATAATTGAAGTCTTCTAAAGCATATCCTCTATGAATAGTTAAGATGCTTTGGTCATTGATTTCTTTGTAGTCCAACAATTTAGGAAAATTGTTTCCATATTTTTCAGACAAATGCTTTTATTTTCTTTCTTTTCTGGAGCTTATCATCATCATCTTCATAAGATCAGAATTTAGTCAGAGGCAGTCAACCCTAGTTTACTTTGGAATGACCTGGGAAACTTTGAAAATCCCAGAGGCCTGGTGTCACTCCTAGAAATGTGATATCATAGATCTGTGTAGACATGGACATCAACAATGTTTAAAGATCTTAGGTGATTCTAATGTTCAGATAGAGTTGATAAATA
This sequence comes from Enhydra lutris kenyoni, assembly GCF_002288905.1. Taxonomy (NCBI): domain Eukaryota; kingdom Metazoa; phylum Chordata; class Mammalia; order Carnivora; family Mustelidae; genus Enhydra; species Enhydra lutris. Next base: position 8,792,941 of record NW_019154124.1, read on the forward strand.
TTTAACGCAATAATTTCCCAAATCCACAGAAAAATATGAACATTCTTCCATTCTTTAGATACTGTAAGCTTTATCCTGCAGCAACTTAGAAAACTGAAAATTTACAAACCAAAACCAGAAATGAGCTGTGGGTTGTACTGTTACATAGTTAAGGTATTTATACATAAAACCCCTAGCAAGATACCACTTTTTCCTTGCTTATTCCGAAGAAATTTTACTGTGGCATGCTTTGGCTCATTTTTGTGTCCCCTCTATATTTTATTTTGTAAAAATTTTAATATTTTAATCATGCCATTCAAGGCCAGGTCCTTTACCTTGGTTCAGCCCTCTACTAAAGCTTTATACTTTAAACACATTGGTCTTGCACATTATATATTAGACTAATTTCAACATATAAGAGAAATTCATGGCTATTATGAATGTGTGAAAGGAATGTTTTTAAAAAGCTTTTACAATTTCTAATCAGTTATTGCTTATGCATAGGACAGTAATTTTCTAGTGTTGCTCTTGAACCAAGTCATTTTCCTCAATAGTCTAGATGTTCAGTTAGTTCTATTTTATTTCTTGCAAGATATTATAAAATGACAACTTTGCCTCCTCTTCTAATTATTCCTCTCCAAAACTTGTATCTCCTACTTCTTTTTTATTGTTCTTTTGAATTGTTATATAATTTAAAATATTTGTGGTGATAGTGAATGTAGTGACCACTGTTGGTAGCTATTTACCTGTTCTTTCTTTTAATCAGTGATTTGATTTTTAAAATCAGATATCTAAAATTCTCCAAAGTACCCCATTTGCTTCAGAGCTAACTGGCCCAACCTTGGTATCAGAGTTAAGTTTTCTTGGTTAAGAGTAATCCATCACACTTACCACAATGACTGATTCAATAACTCAAGCCAAAGCCAAATATCGTAAAACATTATTCTTAACCACAGTGGTAAGTAGAAGTTGTGCATATGAACCGATTTGGGGTCAAAAACATAGACACTGACTTGCTGGAGAATTCTGTGCATGAAGTTTCTTCTCTCTTGAAAGAGATTCACCAGAAAAGATACATTCCCTTCTTTAGGACATGTAGGTGTGTGGGTTAGATGTCTGAAAATTGTTGTATCCATTTTTCCAGCATGAAAAATATTGAGCTAGAGCATGAAGCCAACACAGATAACACATGTGAGTGAATTATAGAAAAACAGAGATACAGTTACTGGATCAAGTCCATTCTGAAACTTACTTATATCTGGACTTCTAGCTTTGTGAGTCAGTGAATTTCTTTATCATTTAAGCAAGTTTAATTTTTCATTTTATTATTTGCAGTTGAAAATATCATAGATGATACATTAATGTATTTATCTAGACTCTGGTTTTTTTTTTTTAATTTTTTTAATTTTATTTTTTATAAACATATAATATATTTTTATCCCCAGGGGTACAGGTCTGTGAATCGCCAGGTTTACACACTTCACAGCACTCACCATAGCACATACCTTCCCCAATGTCCATAATCCCCCCCAACCCCCTCCCCCCATTAACCCTCAGTTGGTTTTGTGAGATTAAGAGTCACTTATGGTTTGTCTCCCTCCCAATCCCATCTTGTTTCATTTACTCTTCTCCTACCCCCTA
>NW_019154124.1:8799560-8885150 GCF_002288905.1 Enhydra lutris kenyoni
CCCGTTGCTTTGGATTCACTTCTCCGCCAGTCCTACCTTTCAGAAAGTGGTTGGTTTTCTGTTTCTAGAGTTGCTGTTCTTCTTCTCTTCGATCTCCCGTTGGATTTGTAGGTGTTTGCAATCTTTAGATAAGCTATCTAGCTGATCTCCGCTACCTGAAGTAGTCTCAGCCTGCTACTTCTCTGCCATCTTGACTCCTCCCCCTAGACTCTGGTTTTAAAGGGGATGATTCTTATGGTTTACATTTTTTTTAGTAGATATCTGATGGATAACATTAACAATGTTAAGTAATTTGTCTTTCTCATTGTAGCCTGATAAGGAATTTTATTAGCTGCTTATTTTGAATTTTACAAAATTTTTCATAATCCAAACCACTAGGTAGATATTAGCTTTTATTATGCTATTGAAATTAATAACCTTAAGAGATTGCTAGTGTTGAAAATATCTTGAATTTGTCAAATAAAATTTATCTGATCATGACAGTATTCTTTTAATACACTGAATTTTACATGGGTATATTTTTATTTTCATACATTTAGACACATATTTAAGAAGAAACCTCAAAAGATTAAAGACCAGGATAAAATTCTAAAATCTGAAGATGAAGATCAGATCACTTCTAACAAAGCAAAAATCAGATAGACACCAAAATTCTCAATGTTGGCTCTAGTATCAAGAATACAATGGAATAATATTTTCAAAATAATAAAGAAAAAAATGTGAACCAAGAATAACATATGCATCTAAATAGTTTCAATATGAGATGGGAATAAAGATAGTCATCGGCGTAAAAACCCTCAAAATTGTTATAGACAAAGGCCGTCCTTGAAAACACTCTTCATGGAAGCAATCCAGCATTCAACAAGACCCATGAAAAATGAAAGCAACATATCATTTACAAAAATATATCATTGTCTAAAAAGTCAGTGACAACATATTTTAAACTCCCCTTACAATGCAGAACACACCTTTATAGTTAGGTGGAGGATATCAAGAGTAAAGGAAAAAAAAAAAACAAAAAACCTAAAGTAATGGTTTTGTTTGTGGAAAAATATGGGGAATTAGTAAGTTTCAGAAATGCATAGAAGAGAAAAAATAGGTCTTAATAGGTTAGAATTAAAACACTAACTCAAAAGAAATAATATGAACCCAGTGTTTATTGCAGCATTATTTACAATAGCTAAAATATGGAAACAACCTAAGTGTCCATTAATAGATGAATGGATAAAGGGGATGTTATAAATATATGATGCACTATGACTCAGTCATACAAAAGAAAGTCATCTTGCCATTTGCAATAACATTGGTAGACCTAAAGGTAATATGCTTAATTAAATAAGTCAGACAAAGAAAGACAAATACTATATGATTTCACTCATATGTTTAATCAAAAAAACAAACAAACATAAAGAACAACAAAAAAACAAAAACAGACCTATAAATGCAGAGAAAAAAACTAATGTTGCTGGGAGAATGGGCAAAATTGGTGAAAGGGAGTGGAAGGTACAGGTTACCAGTTATGGAATAAAAGAGAATGAAAGGTGCTACAAAGGTAATATAGTTAATGGTACTGTAATAGTGTGTATGGTGGCAGATGGTAGTTACACTTGTGGTGAACATAGCATAATGTTTAAAGTTGTTGAATCACTATTTTGTACACCGGAAACTAATGTAACATTATATGTCAACTATAATTCAATAACAAAAAATAAGTTAGAATTAATGATTCAGATTTTTAAGAAAAGAACCAAAAACAAAACAAAACAAAAACAAAGAAACCAAAAAACCCTAATTAGGCAGATGGGGAGTGGAAAAGAAGTATGCACTGAAAGAAAAAGCAAAAATACAAAATATCTTCTCATCAAATTTTGGTAGAAATTAATTAGCTTGAACAGATTCTAAAGAACTCAAAATGTGTTTACTAATACTTTATTAAAATACCAAAGTTGTTTTAGAAGCTGAAAGAGCATTGGTAATTTTTTAAAAATATATATGCATTTATTTTAGAGAGAGAGAGAAAGAATGGGGTGACGGGCAGAAGGCGTTAGCTAGTCTTGCACAGACTCAGCACAGTGCACAGAGCCCCATGTGGGGCTCAATCCCACAACCATGAGATCAGGAACTGAGCTGAAACCAAGACCTGATTGCGCAATGGACCAAACCACCCACGTGCCTGGGTAATTTTTTTGGGGGGCAGGGAGGGAGAGTAATGTCTGGCTTCTTTTTCACATTGTATATTAAAATCACACTCACTTTTAATGCACACATACCCCATTTCTAATATATAATAACTATCACAAAAAGATATTTTTCATTTTGAGAAGAGCATAGTTTTAACTATGTACTTCTTAAAACTTATTTTTCCTACACTTTCATACTCATTTCATGCTCAACAACAAAAAAGAGCTAAATAAAACACTTAACCATTTTAAAGTGCTTTTTATATTATTCTATTTTATCAGGAAAAAAAAAAAACTCTTCCATTATACTCTTCTTTGTCTTCCTGTTGTTTATTTTGTTTTGAGCACTCTGTTGTTCAATGTATATGAATGTGCTAAAATAACAAATGTTTGCCAGAATTTGTTATAGATTATAATATAGTTTAAACATGCTATATGTTTAATATTTTATACACATAAAATGCATGTAATATATAAATATATATATATAGTACATACATTTATAAATTCTGTCAGATGGCTATGTATAAAGCAAGATATACTATCAACTTTTATTTAAGAATTCAGATAGGCTGCCTGGGAATGCTTGTCTTGAGTAGGTCACATTTGAGTGGATAATTTAATAAAATGAGGGCATGATATTTATATATATGAGCAAAATTATCATATATAATATATGATAATTTAATGATATATATGACATATATGATACATATGATAATGTAAATGATAATTTATATATATGAGCAAAATTATCATATTTATGATAATTTTGCTCATATATAAATATATAGATATATATACTGAACTTGATGATAATTTTCCCTTAACTAGAATTCCAGCTCCATGGGGGGCAGAGTTTATTTGTTACTGTCACTACCATATGTCCAATGTCTGGCAAAGTACCTAGTTAAAGGGACCCAATAATTACTGTTGAATGATTGAAGGAATAAGTGAAATAAGTGCAATCTGACTCAATCCTCAGGATAATAACAATATTATAATTGGCCAGAATATATAGATTTCCTAACAAAAAAATGAAATGTTGAAAATGAACCTTGATATTAAAAATTAAGATGGCGGGCATCTGGTGGCTCGGTCTGTTAAGCATCTGACTTGATTTTGGCTCAGGTAATGATCTCAGGGTTGAGGGATGGAGCCCCGAGTGAGCTCCGCGCTGAGTGTTGAGCCTGATTAAGATTCTCTCTCCCTCTCTCTCCGCCCCTTCCCCACCCCGCTTGCATGCCTGCACTCTCTCTCAAAAAAAAAAAAAAAAAAAATCAGATGTCATTACTGGGGAAATTATGAAGAATTCCATGCACAGAAGTGACAGAGCTTCCAGATGTGATCCCGCACCAGATAATCTTCTCCCCGACACTTGAAACGATGCCATCAGTTTTGCCCACTCTCTGCCCTCCTTAACCTGCATGGACTTGGAAGCTCCTGTCACAGAATAAATCTGTCTGGCCTAGAGATGCTTGGGATCAGTTCAACTCAGTAGTGAACAAGCAAGAAACAAAGCTCTATTGTGTGCCTGCCATATCTCAGAGAGGCACATATGGCACTAGAAAGTGAGAGAAGGAGATAATTGTTAGCTATAAAAATTAGACTTTAGTTTGGAGAGACATTTATATAATCCTTTATTAGTAGATCTTCAAGCGAAGGAACATCCTGCTGGTTCCCAGAGTTGTGCTTTTCTAAGGGAAATGAGGCTATAAGAGCCATGGGCAGAACAAAGCACCTCGGAGTTCATTCTATTAGCCTGTCTCAAACTTGATTATTTCCACATCTATGTGGAATACAAATGATAAGTAAAAATCAGCTTTTACTTTAGTATCCAAATAACGATAATCCCATCCCACCACCACTTAGCATAAATGCTGGAATCCAGTTTCTTCTCTGGTTTCTAGGGCTTAGTTATATGTTTCACAAATGATTCCTGGTAGGAGCCCATCATCTTAGCCTCTGATTCACACCTCTGGGTTTCCGCTTAATAGAATTTACTAAGGTTTACAGATAACATAGGTGAATCCAAATACCACAAGCAAAATACAAATAAATATTAGCTATTTCTGATTTCTGCATCTATTGACTGCATCTGGTCATGAGTAAGAGTCTTCCTTACTGGTTTTCTACTTTGTTGCTATATTATCGCAGCTCACCTATGCTTACTAAATGAGAGTCCCTTTTTTCATGCTGTCTAGCCAAAGATGGAGATACACAAATCCCATGGCTCCAGAACTTCACAGGAAAAAACTCTAAAATGACATATTATAATATTCTGTAATGGAGATAACTTATCCACATTTGAAGACATTTTTTTGGCATTTCTGTGGTAGGCTTTGTTAATTGCTAACTTAATCCCTGCCCTTTATTCCTTCTTCCTCCCTGATTTTTTTTTGGGGGGGGGCAGCAATATGCCTAACAAAATATAGTCAATTATCATTATTCACATACTACCTATTTATAAATTTCAGATGAATGTGTTAATAGTCCAAATCTCTGACTTAGTTCTCTTTGGCCCCTCAGGCATCTAGAGTGTGCCAGGTCTTGTTAGTACTCCACAATAGATGAGACAGAAGTCACTCTCCAAGAGACCTCACTAAAGAGCTGGAATGTTGGACCCAAGCTCCAACCTTTCCATTCCCAGAGAGGAGGTGGGATTTGGAGATTTTCATCCACTTATTCTGTGCTGAGCCTGAGGGAAGGGTATGGCAAGTGAAATATATACTAGTCCAAACTCTCATTTTTGTTCTCAGTGGCTCCCAACCTGGGGCCCTCCCTTGTTAGGTCCTAGATTCAAGCAAGACAGATATCAGTCCCTTAAGCAGCCTCCTGTAGTGTCAGAACTTCAATGTATGGTAGAGTCATCTCTTTCCCTACCCAGGGAGAAGCTGGGAGCTAGGGGAATTTCTGTTGGTTATGTGCCAGGAGGAGGGATTATGGTGAGGGGGTGCTATGAATTTTCTTACCAGCTTTGATGCCTCTGTTTTTGCACTTTGCTTAGGGTACAGGACTCTTTCAACTGGTCTCTAGATTTCTTTCAAAGGAAAATAGTGTGTGTGTTGTTGAATTGGGAAATTCTGGGGCTTCCTGTTCCACCTTTTCACTTTTATCCAACACCAACTGTTTTTTGACTAAAACAACTGATCTCATGATCTCATATGTGACCAAGTGATGTGTGAAGCATATGCTTGTTATTCATTATCAGACAGGTCTGTGGTGGATGTGTATTGGGGTTCTCTATTTGCAAAAAACAGAAGTGAACTATGACTAAATCACCAAGAATTTATGAAAAGGTGTGAGGTAGCAAAGAACAAGAACAAAGCAACTCTGCAGATAGAGTTTTATAAACAAATAATCTCTTCAAGATATAGTTTTTGGGATGAGGGACAATCATTAGCTTTGACTGTGGACACGAGATTAAAATTCAAGGGAACTTCTTCATTCTCTGGTTTAGGTTATTTGTCTACCTTAATTGACAGTCATGCCAAGATTTCTGGTATTGGAGAAGAAGTGGTTCTAAAAGAAAGAGGAGGCACTTTTAGCAAGAGAGCAAGAAAAGGAAAAATGGTTCATGGGCGAAAACACCAGAAGTCCACTAGACATCATATATGATCTTATCTAATTTTGTTATATATATATATATATATGTATATATATATATATATACATATATATATATATATAGTGTATCTTCGCTTCATGCTTTCAAAACTCTCACATACCCTTCTGACTCCCAAATCTTCATTGTATTTCATTAGCTTATAGGATAAAACTCCTACACATTCTATTTGAGGGTTTTGTTAATGTGAACTCAATTCATACTTTGCATCTCATGTCTTGCCCATTTAACTTCTCTTTCCACCAGTGCATTCCCGCCACTATCCACGCTGGCCATCCAGGACTATTTCACGTTTTTCAAATATATGAACTACTTTTAGAGTTTTGTACATGCTGTCCATTTGCCTGGAATACATTTATCCTCCCATTCTCTCTTCATCTCAATGCTTATCCCAGCTCAGAATTTAGTTTACCGTCTTGGGGGAGAAGGAACTTAAAGAAGCAAAGTATATGTGCCAAACATCCCAACACAGATATTGACTTCCTACCAAAACATTCTGTATGAGCTTTGTCCAACATGTGCTCTATCATCTTTAGTGATTTAAAATGTACCACTTCTTGAAGCAGCTCATTTCACATTGTGATAAATTTGACTTTTGAAACTCCTGAAAGGACAAGGCTGGAAAAATACAACTCATTCTCTAAGGTCTAGCTCATATATCACTTTTTCTATGAAACCTATTCTGACTTCTAGAAGAAAATTAATCACTTACCCGTATGTGCTCCCAAAGTGCTTTCTTCATACTAATATTATTGCACTTATTATGATCTATAACAGTTAGTTTTGCTTGCCTCTGTTCTTGAACCCGATTCTGAGCTTTTTTTTTTTAAAGATACTTTTTTTTTTTTAAGATTTTATTTATTTGACAGACAGAGATCACAAGTAGGCAGAGAGGCAGGCAGAGAGAGAGAGGAAGGGAAGCAGGCTCCCTGCTGAGCAGAAAGCCTCATGTGGGGCTCGATCCCAGGACTCTGAGACCATGACCCAAGCTGAAGGCAGAGGCTTAACCCACTGAGCCACCCAGGCGCCCCCCGATTCTGAGTTTCTTAAAAAAAACAACCGTGTACTAACTTTTGTTTCTCAGTGCCAAGCAGAAGAACAAATAGGAGGCGGTCAATAAATCTTTGTTGAAGATAGATTAAATTTTATAATCTTCTGAACAAATCAGACACATTTTTATATTAGTGTTTTATGTGAAAAAATTCAAAGAAAATAGACAACACAATGCAGTACATTTTACAAACTGTAAATAAGTGCTGTATAAACTCACTCCTATGTGATCTCAAAGTATTTTATTCACACAAATATAATTGTACTTGTGATCTATCACAGTTAGTTATGCTTGCCTTTGCCTCACCCAACTTCGGTGGTTAGAGTCCACATGTAAAATCTGTTGGATTGTATTGCATATTTTATTCAAATTTTCTCATATATATATATATATATTCATAGAATCTTTGGGGTTTGTACTTAACCAGACTTATTTATATATTTAAAATGTAGAAGTAAATATTTGACTATACAACTGTGACTATTTAATATATCCATAGTGCTCAATCTCATTGTCATAGCTACAAACACAAGAAAATATTAATTTCTTATTCTTATTTACCCCAGCCCATTTACATTTGTTTTGTTTGTGTTTAGTTGGCTGACTGAGTAAAGTTTTGGTTGCAATAACAACGTACAAAATAGGAATGTATTAATCCACATAGGAATTTAATTCTTGGAGCACCTGGGTGGCTCAGTTGGTTAAGCCACCAACTCTTGGTTTCAGCTCAGGTCAAGATCTCATGGGTCATATGATTGAGCCCAGAGTAAGGCTCCATGCTTAGTGCAGAGTCTGCTTGAGATTCTCTCTCTTTCTCTCTCCGTCTGGCCCCCCACTCTCTCTATCTTTCAAATGATTAAATAAATAATAATAAAAGAAATTTAACTCTCTCTTATATACAGTCAGAGCCAAAGTATTCCAGGTATGATATGGTAGCTACACAGTGCCAGAGCCCAGCCTCCTATCTTGCTGGTCTACCATACTCAACGTGCAGCTTCCCTCTGAGATAGCCACTCCTTTTTGTTACCTGCATTCCAGCTAACAAGACTGAGACAGGCAAAAATGTAAGGCATGTACTTTGCCTTTTAGAACATGGCCTGAAAGTTATTTCCTTCACATTCTTTCACACCCTAGAACTTAGTCACATGGACTAGAACTTAAGTCACATGGCCATACCTAGATGCATGGAAGAAGGAAATAACATCAGCTGTCACCAAACTTCACATTGAAAGGGTGAGACTGGAAATGTGGGACAACTGGCAGTGTCTGCTGCGCCTGGATTTATTCCCATTTTGTTACTATCCTGATGTCCAATGATAAGACAGAACAGATATAATGTCTAATTCCTTTCCCTACTGGAGAGAGAGAACACTAATCATTTTGGCTGATGATGTGATCTAAGAGTTTCTTAGAGTTAGAGGTTAAAGAAAGTTGGTACTGCTAATATTGCTGATGTATTGTCATTTGATTATTTTCAGGGCACCATTCAGAAGCAGTACTAATATCTAAATTTTTAATTGACTCATGTAATAACAATAAAAATATAGTATAGTTTCTATTATGATAGGCCATTAATACTGGTATTACCCTAAAGTTCGAAACTCCTTTCCCTAGCCCTTTCCCTTTTTCCTGTCTTGTTCCTTCTGTCTTTCTATTATTACATTTGTAACACATGCCTAGTGCATAAAATAGAACTATAGGTTGTGGATGACATTCTAAAAATGCTAAAGAAAACTTAGAAAATAACACTAATTATTATCATTATTATAGTTAACTGTACAACTGTAATTATTAAAGTCAACAACTTTTCATATATTCTTTGAAAAAATATAAAGCAATTTTATGTAAATTTGTTCTTAGTGAATCCATTAATAGACAAGAAAACATTATTTGAGAGGACATATGGGAGTATATTTGAAACTGGATAAAGCAGCTTGAGAAAACTTGAAAAACACGAAAAACACAAGGAGAGCAAAACAGAAGGACTCCTAACTCTTCTTTTCTCTAAAATGCTTCTAACTTATTTCTATGTCCTTTCTTCTTAGAGAAATGGCCTTCAAATACACCATTTCCAAACCATATCTCCATCATCACTACATTCCTCCCATTTCTGTGACCAACTGGAAGAGATGATTTCCCCCTTTCCTATTGAGCTTAAAAGAATAAGAATGCACACAGACTACTCAAGCAATAAAATATAAACTCATAAATAATTTAATGATGTGGCTACACATTAGTAAGATTGATTTTCCTGAGAGATATTAAAAAGCAGCTTATTAGTAAACAGTCCCACTGCATGGCTATATGAGGAAGCCTTGGAGAGAGATCAAGATGGGATAAAAAAGAAGAGGATTCTGGAGATATCTTGATATCAGCATTTGGCCTCTGCATCAGAAGGGATGGATATTACTCAAGGTTGGATTCAATACATTGTGACTTACAGGTCAAGTCAGACCCACCACGTTTTGTGAAAAAAAAAAAAAAAAATTTTTCTTGGAACATAGAATGCTCATTTGTTTATCTCAATTGCTGCTTTTATGCTACAACAAAAGAGCTGAGTATTTGTGAGGATATGGCTCCCAAGGCTGAACATTTTTACTGTGTTACTTTAGACAGAAAAGTTTTGCAAACACCTGCCCAAAGTACACTGTAATCATGAAAACAAATCAAGAAAAACCAAAAAAATAAATGCAAATCTCAGAGTGTATAGTAGATGTTACTACTCCCCACCAATATTTCTAGTTCCCTTTTCCATTCAGGCATTCAGAAGGCTTTCACTTTCTTGACCCCTTGAACTTAGGTAAGGCCATAACAACTTACCTTGGCAATAAAATGTGAACAGAAGTGTCATGAATCACTTTACGAATACATGAAGTATTAACTGAAAAATGTGTTTATTATGTTCTTATTATTATTCTTAATAATTATTATTCTTAATAATCATTCTGCTGCTGTAGTTATTATAAGCTGTGGGTGTGAAGGTGTAACCTGGGATGCTGGAAAGGTATGGCCCCACCACATAGGACAAGTGCCTGGGAAGCTGATTAATTCTAGCAGAAACTGTATGAGAGAGAGTAAATCTTTGATGCTTTAAGCCACCGAGATTTGGGACTGTTTATTACCACAATTGACCAGTTATAATGACTGGTACGTAGCAATACATTAATAGTAAAATACTAGGAAACCGTTTCTTCAGCTGCTTACAGAGCATGAACATGACAAGTGTGGAATAGACTTCCTCAATGGAATTTGTGAATACTGTCTTATTTCAGTTATCGTATTCTTCAGGTCTTGGTTCTTTTTTAAATTTTCTCACTGAGTTTTTCCACTCCTCTCTCCATCTATGTAATCATTACTTTAAAGTCTTTGTCAGGCTGATTGCTTATTTCCCTCTCATTTAGTTCTTTTTCTGAGGTATTGTCTTATTCTTTCTTTTGGAGCATATTCCTCTGTCTCCCCATTTTGCTTGACTTTTTTGTTTGTTACTGTCAATTAGCTAGAACAACTACTTCTCTTAAACTTGGAGGAATGTTCTTGTGTGTGGTCATCCTTTATATAGACTGTGTGTGTTTGGTGACTTTTAATGGCCGACTGGAGCTGTGGGCTGGTAAAGGCTGAGAGTCCCTGGGCTCTCCCTTCATGGGTTCCCTGGCAGAACAGCTAAGGCTAAAGTAGGTGGAAGCTGGGGTGTCCTGAGGCTCTATGTACAGGAAGTACTTTGGCAGGATAGTTGAGGCTGAAATGGTTATAAACCAGGGTATTCCAGGACTCCTTACATGGGGGATACTCTGACGGGATGGCTGGAGCTGAGGAGTACAGGCTCAGAGGTCCTGGCATTCTTCATACAAGGTGCACCCTGGCAGGACAGCTAGAGCTCAAGTGGGTGTGGGCTGGTGAGGTCCTTGGACTCTCATGCAAAATGTGCCCTGGCAGGACAGCTGAAGCTGAAGTGGTTGCAAGCTCCTGAGTGTTATTTTAAATGGAGCTAAAATTTTAAAGGCTAAGAACGCATATACATTCTTACTAATACTCCCATATCAACATATTTTAGAATGGCAAATCATTATGGAATTAAGACAATCTGTCAAAGAATTATAGCCATAGGAAGGAAAATATCATAAAAATTAGATGAATATCATAAAAAATAAAAGTTTGATATAATGCAATTTAAATTATCAGCTATTTATTCCCATCTAAGGTTTAATACAAAACCCTAGTTTTCATAATACTGTAATTTTTTTCACCACTACCATTTGTACAAGGTAAAATAGCAAATTGACTATGCCAGTAGCCCATTATTTAACAATGATAATGTTTACAATATGTTTGTTCCTTTTGAACCGTAGCATGAAAGAAAATGTTTTTTTTTTTTTTTTAAAAGATTTTATTTACGTATTTGACAGACAAAGATCACAAGTAGGCAGAGAGTCAGGCAGAGAAAGAGGAGGAAGCAGGCTTGAGACCATTACCTGAGCCGAAGGCAGAGGCTTTAACTCGCTGAGCCACCCAGGTGCCCCAAAAATGGGTTTTAAAAATTGAAGTTTCATTAGTGGGAATTTTTGTTTTCAAACAAAAAGAAGAAACTAAAATGCTTAGTTGTTGTTGTTTATTTTCCTCCTCCTGAGTTTGCTGGTATTGGGACTGCATTAATCAAGCTCACAAGGTTGGGCCTTTCCTAGCAGTTATTAGTTTTCCACGAGGTGAACATTGAGATAATGTGGAAGATTTCTTTGTTGTGTTACTCTGAATGTTTGAATGTGGTTGACCAGATTTTTCCAGCATATAACCTTCTTATTCTCCTCAAACAGCTAAACCATCGTTTGTGAATCTAGCAAATTTTCAACCATTTAAATTCTGGATTCATAGCTCACCATTTCAACTAAGTTTCTTGACTCTCTTGGATAAATGGCAATAGTAAGAGTTGACAAAAGTAAAAAAAAAAAATTAAATTCTGACACTTGAAAAATCTTGAGGAAACATCATCTCCTGTATCTATTTTCCTTTTCATATAAAGGCTTATCGTGTCTTTCCATTTAGAAATTATTAAAAACACACGTTTTAAAAAAAAAATCACAGGAAAGGGAGTAAGTTATACATGTATACACATATATACACACACATACATGGTAATCTACTGATAATAACTATTTTAAAGTGAGTATAACTATTTTAAAACAAAAGTAGATACAGAAATAAATTTGAGCAGAGCACATTTCAAAAGAAATAACTTCATCATAAAGTTTCTATTATATCTTCATTAATATTCTCCCTGAACTGTTGTAGCACATTTATTTTATAAATCGAGTCACAAAGGATTTTTTTTTTTTCAGACTCAAATTGGTAAAACTATTTGGAGCATGAAAGAAAAGATCAAAAGGGCCAACTGGGAACAAAGCACAGTGATCAAAATTCAGGATAAGCCACAACACATAATAATCCTAATTACCAATCTTTAATTAAACCACAGGGAGAATTTATGCCCTGAATAAACTTGTTCTCACAGCTTTTTCTGACTTCAAGATAGAATGTTTTGATGTTTCTAAATATCAGTCAAGGAGGAAGCTTATTATTTAATGCTTTATGATCTATAGAAATCTAAAGTCAAGAACATATGTTAAATGCAAAGTTCAAGACAAAATATGGTCTTTGGGGGTATTGTTGCAAAATATTTGAATTTAGCGGGGTAATTAATTCTGACATAATTGACAAATTTATGAATGGCCAACTGATGAATTAAAGCACAGAGTATATTGGCAATATATTTAATGGATTCATATAAAAATAACCTGCTGTTGCAAAGCAGTTTTCTTCTGGAGGAAAAAAACAAAAGCCAAATAGGTTTATGCAGTTGGGTATGGTATAATGTAGGTTAGCTTATACGTGGAGGAATAGCCTATTCAAAATGCTTTGAATAAATTTCATATTTCTCACTTTCCTGGCTATTGGGCTGACAGAGTCTTGATTTTTTTTTTTCTAACCCCCAAAATTCTTTCTTTGAGAGCCTATACTTGGGTATAACATTCCACAGTTTAGTCAAGGAGGCAGAGTTTTCCATAATGAAAGATCCGATATTAATTTCCACCCGTGTTAAACTTTGTCAACATTACACATTGTAACAGTTTGCCCAATAACTTAAAGTTTCTTTTAAAACAGCTTTATGTATGTCTGTATAAGTAGACCTGGATTTTGAGTAGTACTTTTTAGTTTTAGGCTTTATCTTTTCCTTTGCTGGAAAATTTCAGAAATTTCTAGAAAATTATATACCGTGTATAATATCTGACATCTCTTTGCTAGATCTCACCTTGCTCTCACAGAGATGGTACCCCTGTGTCTTAGTTCATTTGGACTGCTATAATGGGATATCATAGATGGGTCTTCTTCCTGCACCCTCAAAGGGCATAAGGTTCAAGGGAGCTTTGTGAGATCTTTTTTCTAAAGGCACTAATCCACCCTCATGACCTAATCACCTACCATAGTCCCCATTTCAAAATTTCATCACTTTGGGTTTTAAGGTATGAGCACCCAAGTCCTCAAGGTGCCAGTGGCCCTTCCTTTGAAACCCCTGGAAATCCCCATCCCCATCCCATATCTTGTACTCTGGTCCTGGTGTGGGTAGCAGCTCCAATGATCTCTGAATTATCTTCAGGGTCATTCTTCCATTGTCTTAGAGAGGAGCTCAGATTTCTCTCGAGAGGGCATTCACACTACTCTTATCAAATAATTGCTTGGCCACATCCTTAGTGTTGTCATTTTTTGCAATTTAGATATGCTGAAGATTTACCAAATCTTTAAGTTCTACTTCCTTGTCTGCTTACCAATTCTATCTTCAAATCATTTCATCCTTCCATCATTTTGCTATAAGCAGTCTGAAGGAGCAAAGCCACATCTTCAACACTTTTGCTAAGAAATAGCTTCACCTAAATATCCAATTTCATCATTTGCAAGTTTCACCTTCCACAAAACAATAGAGCACGAACATGATTCAGCCAAGTTCTTTTTTTTTTTTTTGTCAATTCAGAACAAAGGTCACCTTTTCTTCAAGAAGTTCCTCATTTCTTTTTGAGATCTTATCAGAACAATCCTTGCTGTCTGTATTTCTACTAACATTCTGTTCAGGATTTCTAAGGTAATTTCTAAGATTGAGGCTTTCTCTATACATCTTGTATTTTCTGCCTAAGCTCTCACCAGAATTGACTTTAAAGGTCCAGTCACAGCAGCATAGTCTTTTTCTAGCATGCACCTCAAAACTCCTGTAGCCTGTCTTCATTACACAGCTCCAAAGCAGTCTCCACATTTTCAGGTTTTTTTTTGTTTTTGTTTTTGTCTGTTTGTTTTGTTTTTTACACCACTACCCCACTCCTGGTACCATATTCTGTCATTGTGTATTTGGGCTGCAATAACGGAACACCATAGAATTAGTGGCTTATCAACAACTGAATTTCTTTTTCTCTTCTACAGTTCTGGGGGCTGGGAAATTCAAGACCAGGATTTAGTATATTCAGTGTCCTGTGAGAGCCCACTTTCTGGTTCATAGACTGCATCTTCTTACTGTGTCCTCACATGGCAGAGGGATTAAGGAGCTCTATGGAGTTTCTTTTATAAAGGCACTAAATCCATTCATGAGGGTTCTACTCTGATGACCTAATCACTTCCCAAAGGCCTCAACTCCAGATCTCACCACAT
This sequence comes from Enhydra lutris kenyoni, assembly GCF_002288905.1. Classification (NCBI taxonomy): domain Eukaryota; kingdom Metazoa; phylum Chordata; class Mammalia; order Carnivora; family Mustelidae; genus Enhydra; species Enhydra lutris. The sequence continues at coordinate 8,814,100 of NW_019154124.1, forward strand.
TAGGGATTAGGTTTCAGCATGAATTTTAGGAGAACACAACATTTGGTCTATAGCATCCTAAAACTGTGTTTATGTTTTATGATTTTCTCAGCATTAGAGTGGTGATCTGAGATATGGAAATGCTGAGTGGCATTGGGAAGTTAGTCTCAGCTAACAGGTGAGCTTTTGAGTGAGTGTTGACTAAAAATGACTACCATTGAGATTTAAGGAGCTCTTATTGGAAAAAATTTACTAAGGCTTTTTAAATCTTGGATTCTATGAGACTACCAGTATCTCATATAAAAAGAGTTGTTTATTTGTTGTTTATTTCTTTGTTTTAAGTCAATCCAAAGTAATGTCTCTTCTTTAAAAAATTCGAATACCAAAGTAATATCAAAGGATTGTCATTGGTCATCCAACATAAATATCATCAACTTTGAAATTGCCACACATCATGTAAAAACAAAAATTATTTTATTGTTAACATAGATGCAATGTCTTATCTGAAGAATTATGCATTTTGCTTTTTTTGCCTTTGTCTAAACAGAGCCATCTTACTGCCTCAGATGGTCAATCCACTGTATTTTAAGTAATGCAGTCTTTGGGGAATAAAACTAATTTTAATGAAAATATTACAAGTAGCATGTGTAAATCCCAGAAATAATTAGTGGCATTTCTTAATATTGTGGTATCATTTTTCCTCCATGTGATTGTAGGAAACTGGCTAAAATATGACAGCTGCTACTAAACTCATTCAGAATAGACAATATGTTTAAGGAACTGTCTCTTCTGGTGTAGAGAACATATCTGGGAAAACAATCTTTTTTCATTTTAACTCTGAGAACTTGGTGACTTGACTTGTGTCCAAGTCTGATTTTTAAAAAATTAGATCCAATCCAGGTTACTGTATGCCAGCTTTCCCTATTACTTATTTATAAGAGTAGGAAAGAACCAATCCCTGATCTCCTAAGGAACATTAACCCATGGGATACAACAGTCTTACAAAAGAAAATGAGAGTTTGAGAGGTTTAATGCTTATTAATAGTTAACAATGGAAACATAGAGTACTTTAAACTAAAAATAGATCTGATATGACAAAATTGAGACCCCAGTAATCTACCTCTGGTGCATGAGTGTGTTATGTATTTTTCTTTGTGAGAGTGATATTTTATCATTTATTGCCAGGAAACTTCTATTTTTTTTTCCTTCCCCAAAACCTAATAAAATCATGGTGAATACTGTGTGAACCAAGGATTCTTTATTTGATATAAACATTGCTTTTAAGAATACCATGAACTGATTTGAGATGAAATTGTATATAAGAAAATAAAATCAGCCACTGTCCAATCTAGTTTCAAGTCTCTTTCTTATTTCTTCTTCAGGACACCAACTCCTGATGTCATGAGGAGGGGTTCCTAGAGACCAGCAACTACCCTTAGTTATCTTTTTAATGTTTATTTGAGCACACTTCCTGTGCATAATTTTAAAATGATAAATAGAAATTAAAAATCATTTCTTTGGTTCAGGGAGGGAGATCTTGCTGGCAAAGTGCCAGCAGGAAGGCCACATTGAAGTGGATGAGGGCTCATATACATCCTTTCCACACAGGCCTTAAACACTGACAAAGAAAACCTTTAAGCATGACTATATTTCAGGTTTTGAGAACACATGTCTTTACTTTTCTTATTTTATTTATTTACTTTAAAAGATTTTATTTATTTGACAGAGAGAGACACAGCGAGAGAGGGAACACAAGCAGAGAGTGCGAGAGGGAGAAGCAGGCTTCCTACCAAGCAGGGAGCCCAATGCGGGTCTCCATCCCAGGACCCTGGCTGGGATCATGATCTGAGCTGAAGGCAGACGCTTAAGGACTGAGCCACACAGGCGCCCCTTATTTTATTTTTTTTAAAGATTTTATTTATTTATTTGACAGAGAAACAGAGAGAGAGAGAACACAAGCAAGGGGAGTAGGAGAGGGAGAAGCAGGCTTCCTGCTGAGCAGGGAGCCCCATGTGAGGTTCAGTCCCAGGACACTGGAATCATGACCTGAGCCAAAGGCAGATGCTTAAGGACTGAGCCACCCAGGCACACAACATCTCTTTTTTTTTTTTTTTAATTTTTTTTAAAGATTTTATTTATTTATTTCACAGAGATCACAAGTAGGCAGAGAGGCAGGCAGAGCAAGAGAGAAGAGGAAGCAGGATCCCTGCTGAGCAGAGATCCCGATGTGGGGCTCGATCCCAGGACCCTGAGATCATGACCTGAGCTGAAGGCAGAGGCTTTAACCCACTGAGCCACCCAGGTGCCCCACATCTCTTTATTTTTGATAACAAAAATGAGAAGAGAAATTTTAAAAAGGACAATTATTTTTTAAATTTAATTTAATCTTTTTTAGTGATCCAAAATTCATTGTTTATGCACCACACCCTGCACTCCATGTAATATGTGCTCTCCTTAATACCCACCACTGGGCTCACCCAATCCCCCACCTCTCCCTCCAAAACCCTCAGTTTGTTTCTCAGAGTCCACAGTCTCTCATGGTTTGTCTCCCCCTCTGATTTCCCCCAACTCACTTCTCTCCATCTCCCAATGTCCTCTGTGTTATTTCGTATGCTCCACAAGTAAGTGAAACTATATGATAATTGACTCTCTCTGTTTGACTTATTTTAAGAAAATAATAAATATGGAAAAATGAAGAGGTGTGAATTTAATTTCTTTAAGTTTTTGATGTTTAAAGTTACTTCAGAGACCATATGAGGCATAACTACTGACTTCAACAGCTCGAGACAACTTCCAACACTTTTATAAATCACCTCCTCTGTTTTATGTTGGTCCGAATATGCTTTTTATTTAGTCATGTTTTAGTGAACCTAATGACTTTGTTGGAAGAATATAAGCATGACAAATATTGTAGAATGATAGAAGAGGCTGATCAAATCTTGGGGAAAACTAATGGGAATAATTTGAAAGGGGGGAAATGGTGATAATTCCTTTTTCTATAGCTTTTGGAAACTATCCTTGCGGGACTTGGAGATTTCCAGCTATTAAAATAAGGCCTTAATATTAAAACTGATGTAGAAATATAACTGAACTTGTAATTATAGGGTGATGAAGAACTATTTTTAAAGGTTTAACTTTTGGAGGTTGGACAAAAAGAAGATGACTTAAAGGAAGTAATATAACTACTATTATATCTGCTAATAAATGTTTTATAGAAAATAGTTCAGGAAAATAAAACAGTTGTTTAGATTTATTATAGTACATAAGGAAAGTGATAAATGTAGACATTAGCTCATTAATGATGACATCAGCAGAGGAACACAGCAACAATAAAATATAGTTTTTAACCAAATGAATTTCTGCTTTTAAATCTTGCCAGGGGTGCTAGAAGAAAATTATCTGGTATAAGTGTGTAAATGAGTATGCTATTTGTAGGAAAAATCATATATGAAAATTGCATATAAATGTATATATTATAATTCTGTTCTTATGCCTCAGATGGCAGTGGTACAATGTTCACCTGATTACATGATTATATATCTACAAAAGATTATTTTTATAATTATAGAAAAGGCAGAAAAAAATAAAGAAGTACCTTCCTAAACTTTTGGTCTCTAGTTCAATCTATTCTAAAGGAGACTAATACCATAGACTATGTAAGGCTGCTCTGAAATGAGGGAGCAAAGAAGTCATACCTTTGTTTTTAGAGAATTAGTATTACCTCATTACTTTTCTAATATTCAAATCATCTCTAATTTGCTTTATGAGCATTAGTATCAATATAGATGGACAATATAATTAAATGCAAGCATTTTGAACTTCAACAATTATGTGATGTTTGAAAATATTCTAAATTCAAAATGTTATTGACAGCAACTTACTGGCTATTTTCTAGACAGACCATTCATTGAGAAGGATAGATTAAAAGTGTGCAACACTATTTCCCCAAGAGTTATTTATAATCATTCGTTAGCATCAAAATTAGAGTTATTTAAATTGTTAATCCTGGTTTTTATTCAGTGGAGTCAAATCTTCACTAATACAGGAGAAGTTTATGGTTTAATTTTATACCTTCTTTCAAATTCAATTTAGTACCACATAAATGTACTTTTCATATTAACTTTTTCATGAAAGCACAATTTTTACTTTGAAGGAAAAAAAGAATAGTTCAGTGAAGAAATTTAAGAACCTTTTACTTCTGGCCTGAATTATGGGAAAATAAATTCAGAAGAGCCAACTTTTGATTAAATCATTATAACTATAAAAGATTAGAGCAGGATTCTCTGAAAGTAGAACTATTGATCAATAATCATTTCAAAAACACTATTGCTAAAGGCAAGTTCATCCATATGTATAATTAAAGGTGAAAAGAGTTGGAAATTTACCTCTTATTCCTCAGGGAGGTATAATAGACAGCTAGAAAGTCTGTTCATAATTTTTTCAAGCACATTTTTTAAAGTTAAGTTTTGGTATATAACCTTAAATAAAATACTATTAATATTTGGCTTAACCTTGTGCCATATGAATCTTAGCAATACCCTAGATAAATTTTAGGACCATTTTGTTGTATAAATCACTAAAATTGAACATCCTATATCTAATAATATCTTGCTTTCTGACTGCACTGTTACCCCCACTATACTCTTGATATTCATTCATTCATTCATTCATCTTTTCATCTTTTTGTCTCATTCTCTCTAAGAAGGGCAGTTTTATGAGAACAAGGACCTTATTTGTCTCTTTCACTTATATATTTCCATGTATATCCACTTTCTGGAATTTTCCTGTTCTCATAACTTGTGCTTGATTACTATTTGTTCACAGTCACACAGAAAAATTAATTCATTACCCTTTTGTAGTTTTGACCTATAATTTCCTTGGTTTCACCTAAGAATTTTACCTAAATTTCAATGATTTTGCACCTGTAGTATGCTGGTTAATACTTAAAAACTGCATCTCAGAGAAAAGAAAAAAAGAAAAAAGAAAAATCCTCATATGTAGCATTTGTCGATTTCTGGGGTGGAATGGTTCCACCATTGATGATGTAGTCAGCTCATAAAATTCTTAAAAAATAACAAGCAACTCTTTTGAGCTGGTACTAGCTAACTCCAGCACACTACTTTATGTACCCTGATTTTAAAAAGAAAAATTTCCTTTTGAGAATTTTCCAAAAACTTCAAAAAGTTAAGAAGAATCTTTGTCTCCAGAGTGCAAAGAGCTGGAAGGGGTGTTCCTTGGATCATATAGCAAAAAAAAAAAAAATAAGGATATAAGTAGAACAAACTTTATTTATTAAGATAAAAATTCCAAATAATTATATAGATGATACTAATTACATAAATAAATGGAATAAATAAAAGTCAGCGGCAGATCACAAAAATTATTAAACTGCAACCAAGTAAAGTCTGTTATTCACCAGAAAGCTGGTGAATAAAACACTGAAAAAAATAAAGATGTCTATCTCTAGCATTATACTATTATAAATAGTTTCTGTTTCCATTTATTCTATTGTTCTGGGTCTTCTAATTATGCTGAATGAAATTTAGGGAAAGTCTCTTGAATTTTCAGGTCATTACAGGTAATGAGCATTCAGTATTCTTAAGTCCAATCCAGTGCAATAGAAAGTTTAAATGTCGTCACTTCTCTCCTAAGCTTCTGTGCTTTCCCATCTCTGAACTACTGATGGACAGTCACCTGAAGTAGAAAGAGATTGAATGCATGGCTCATTCTCCTTCCCCCATCTTCTACTTTTTCCTGTCTCCAATCCTTGTTTTGTTAACCAGGTGTGTTCTCTCCACTGGATCAGAGGAAATGGAGGGAGAAAAGGAAACAGCAAAACTCTGACTTGACTAGTGCCATTGTCAGGTGGAAAAACCATCTCCAGATTTGGCAGGTGCTTAAAGCTGACTCTTTTCTTCATGGGACACATTAATGACTTTTTCCAGAGATTTAATTGCTCTTAGTATCTTGTTCACAGTTCTCTTCATATAGATGCTTGCATCTCTTCTGGCTGTTTTGGGATACCAGCAGTCATCTCCCTGTAGGGATTAAATTGTGTCTACAAGCAGCTTTTAAGGAAATCCAGGAACAATGCTTTCCTGTCTTTCTCTTTCTTTCTGAACCTACAAGGTTTTTAATTATAAGTTTATGTTCTTAACAAGAATAGTACTATTCAAATTATCTATTATTTCCTGAGTGAGATTTACTTGTTTGGATTTTTCAAGGAATTTATCTGTGTTATCTGATTCATCAAATGTGTTGTCATAAAATATTCAGACTATAAACTAGGATCTATAAACTAGTATTCATTGTTTCCCTTTATTACTGTATTAGGACCTCTGTTACAAATTTGAATACCAGTGGTGAGAGCAGGCATGGTAGTCTTGTTCAAACTTTTGGTAAAGTTTAAACACAGAAATTGGGACTTATTTCCTGATAGCTCCCTCGTTTCCAAGATTTTTTCACTCACTTTTTCAGCTCCTCTGACAGCCCGTAACTACCCTCTGGTGCCCCAAGCCAGCAAAATTAGGGATTTTTGTTTGAATTTCAGCTATATTTGCCTTGTGGACTGGTGAGTGAGCTCAGGAATAAGTTTCACCTCAACAAAAATAACAAAGTTTGGGTCTATTTCGAGGGTCTATACATCTGCAGTTTCTACCTATTTTTGGTCACTTATCAGAGCTTCAGATAGTTGTTTTTACATATTTTGAATTGAATTTATAATTGTTATCTGTGGAGGCATATGCATTCATTTCCAAAACAGTAACAACATGTATTACCTTTAAAATCTGAAAAGCACCACATTAAATTAGGAGAAATATAAAATAAACTACATTTTCTTGCATATTATGGTACTCAATGCTTGTAGCAATCTATGAATTTAATTACTTAAAGCAGATACTTGGAATTTTTTCAATTTATGAGTGTGACAATTTGTAGAAATATTGAAATATTATAAAAAAGAATAAAATGAATTCAGATACATTCATGTATTTTTCCCTTCGATCACTACAGTTGACTCTGAAAAGCAGTAAAAGGCCTTAAAATGACCCAAGTACAATATACACTATAAACCTTTTTGCTCTGCCATGAATACTGAGTCTTTGCATATAAAATTATAAGATATGTTTTTCTTTATGAGGAAATAATTGACAATTTTAAAAGAAAGATGACCTCCTCTGCATTAGCTGAAATTATAATTTGAAAATGCATATTCCTGTTAAGGTCTTCTTTATTTTTTTCACAAACTAAATTGAAGTTAGAAACAGAAACTCTCTAATTACAATTTCTAAGAACTAAATTGTTGTGATTCAATTATTTAAGTTACTTAATAATAAATGGTTCCTTGGAGAATTTTCATTTTTACAACTAGATGATAAACCAAAGGCACATTGATAACAGTTTTCTCCAGTGAGAAGACAAAAGAGAAATCACAATAACTTATCCAGGAAGAACTTGATGGTATTCATATTAGTGCCCATTTGCAAATTACATACAGCCATTCTGTGCTATCTTTCTGAAGCATGTAATTTAAATTTTTTTTTAACATTTTGTAGGTGAATATACTCTTGTTGAAATTGAGGGTCTAATAATAAGTACAGAACATTTGAGATAATGTGAAGGTCTAGGGAGATTTAAAAAATGACTTTCTCTTCAGAACTTGCCGTTAAATAACTTGCTTGCCTTAACATCTGTGGATATCTAAATTGTTCACAGTGAATGATCAGAGCAAATATTTCAGCTATAGCATTTCCATAAAAGCAATTATTTGTATAGCTTTATATGCCTATAAATTCTTATATACCTATATTTAAAATGCATTATAAGTTTTTCATCTAGAGTTAAACTAAGCCATTATTTTAAAGCAGAATATTGTGATTTTCAAATAAGCATTATTCTCTCCAGGTATGACATACCCTAAAGTATACTTCACAAATTATCACTTTGAATAGAGAGTATATCACATAACCCAATTTAACTATAAGACATCTAATAGCACTCTTTGAATCTCAACTTCATAATGAGTTTGTTCTATTTTTCACAGTGGTGAATAAGGGGAAGAAAAGTTCAGACTTCAGTTATACTAGTTGTAATAAGTTATTCTTTTCCACCTGAATGTCATGTGGTTTTTAAACTAAGCAAACTCCTAAGATAATCAGAATATTGTTTTCAGAAGTGTAATAGAAACAAAGATTTGGTTAAAAAATGGCAAGTTTGAAATGATGAAAAGTGTCTACTATTGTGCTTAGGACATATTAGAAACTTAAAAACTGACATGAATGTACAAAGTGATATATTATTTCTAGAATGAGATCTTTGGATTCAAACACACTTGGATTTCACTATCATTTATATTTATTTGCTGGTAGCTTGACATTAGGAATATTACTTACTCTAAACCTAGATTTCCTAATCTGTGAGATGCATTGAGAATTAACTTGATAGCATTATTGTAAGATAAATCTGGTATAGTGGATGGTATTAGAAAAACACTAGTTCCTTTCCTTTGTATTGAAGTTTGCCCTCTTTTTTTTCTTTTTTTAATTAATGATACCAGGGCTAAAAACCTGTGTACTTCTGATTCCCATGTTCCCAGTGAAGAAGTATGTACATTTCATAAATGAGCTGTTTGTAGGGTATATATTTTACTCCAACATATTCACTAAAATTCAAGTTAGTATATGCAGAAAAGTAATTTTCATACATATTAAAAGATGCCTTTAAAAATGCCTTTGGAATGAACAATGTATAATGTAGTCACGTACTTTGATATGTAAACCTTTGATCAGTTGGTTTTATGGAGATGGATTCTTTAAAAATTTACTCCATACTGCTTTTCATTCACCCATGTTAAACAAAATAGATATATTTTATATGTACACACACCATACACACACACACACACACACACACACACACACAGAAACCTTTGGGGAACTCTAAGAATATATGGTGTCTTAACATAGTCATGATCAGAAGGATAGATAAGAATTTGGTATGGGCTGTATGCTCTTTTTATTCACATATCTCTCTGAAAATATTCTTGTTCTCCTTGGTCTGTAAATATTATTAACTTGAAAAATAAAATCCTAAGAATCAAATGTCATAATTTAAAAACAATCTCTAAATTGCCCCAAATTATAACAATTCCAAAAAGCAGCATGTTAAAGAACATAGAAAACATCTTGCTGAATTAAGCTTATTGTACTTTCAAGCCCAGAATTTTATCTGCAACAAAGATTATGTTGATGAACCTCATGGTAAAAGTGTAGGTTTGCAAAAACAATTAGCCTTTGGTTTCTTTCAATACATTCCATAGATCAAATGACCCCTGGCTTTTTTTTTTTTAAAACTTTTGAACTATGTGAAGAAAATTGCCTGGTGTATATATTCAGAAATATATCTATCAATGCTGCACTTACTAGAGGAAAACAGAAAACACATTAGATATTTGAGTAGGATTTTAAAAAGTTTCATGGAGTAAGGATGGAATAAGAAATGATTTGAATTTCAGTTTAACACTAACATAATAAAGTCTTTGTATGGCCTGAAAAGATATTTTAGCCTTTCAGTTACCAAAAACCAAAACAAAGCAAAAGTCTAATTACAAGTCTTTGAGCCGTATCTCTGTAGAACTGCCGGCAAAAGGACTTATGGCCAGGAAGATTTCAAGCAAACAAATTTGTATTTTCAACATACACCATGTTTTCAGTGTGTGTCATAAGGTAAAACTGTAGATCTTTTAAAAATTTAATTAATGTATATTTTCCACATATTGAAAAACTTTCATTATTGAATTATCCCTGGTCAAAGTTTTCCACTTTGTCTTTACCTCTTCCATAAATTTTGTATATATGGGATTACTAATGAGGCCAATTACTTCTTGAGTTTCTTTATTTACTTGAATATGAATTACAACAGTATGTTGTTCTCTATACTATTGTTCCTACATGAATTTGAGATTGATAATTTAATGAAAGTATATGATATGTCTGAAATTATTTTAAGTGCTCATTCAATCCCCTTACCATTTATACATTATTTAATTAACATGGTACATTCTGCATAACATCAACTTTATTTTATCATAGCCATTTATATCACATGCCATCTTAAGAATATTAAAATTTTCCAACTGATTCATTTTATAAATATAATCATATTTTATTCATTCGACACTCTTAGGCAGGGAGAAATCCATATAAGGAATTTTCCAAATTTTACTCTTACACTTTACTAAAGTTAAGGATAGACTTTCAGTCCTGTGTGTTTCTATGATGCTTTGGCTTCTTAAAACATTTCATTTTTGTTTTAGTGAAGTGAGACAAGATCATGAATATTTTCAGTTTCTAGATAATTAACTTTAGATAACTGAGATTTGCTAAAATTTATCTGGACTCTTGAAAATCATCTATCTAGGGGCACCTGGGTGGCTCAGTCAGTTAAGCATCTGTCTTCAGCTCAGATCATGATCCCAGGGTCCCATGTTGGGGTCCCTGTGAGGAGACTGCTTCTCCCTCTCTCTCTCTCTGCGTCTCTCTTTCTCTCTGCTGCAGCCCCTTCTTGTGTTCTCTCATTCTGCCAAATAAATAAATAAAATATTAAAAAAAGAAAGTCATCTACTTTGTAGAAAATCTATTTGACCTGATTGCTTTATCCTTCCCTTCTTACTTTTTAGTACATCTGCTCATTTACAATACTACCCCGCTCCCCAAATTATTAAATTAAGAAGTCAAGTATTAAACTGTAATAAGTGTGTTTACTGTTACCCACCAAAATAAACTATAGTAAGTTCCATGGTGTGTCTTAAAAACATAAAAAGTTTAAAAGACAAGCCATAGTTTATCTCTCTTTTCATTTCCCTCCCATTTTCTTTTAATTCCTTTTCCTTCTTTGTCTCTTTTGTCTGTTTTTTTTTTTTTAATTTATTTATTTATTTTGGGGGTGGAGAGAGAGAGAGAGAACATGAGCAGGAAGAGCAGAGAGAGAAGGAGAGAGAATCTCAAGCAGACTCCTCCCTGAGCATGGAGCCAGAGGCAGGACTTGACCTCATCACCCCGTATGAGGACTTTAGCCAAAACCAGGAGTTGAATGCTTAATCTACTCTGCCACCCTGGCACCCCATGCTTTATTTTTGAACAGAGTCTCACCATGATTCACTGCTTGATCTCTACGCAATTTTTATCACAAATTAACATCATTTCAACAGAATAAGTTCTTCAAAATAAGTCTTCAAAATAAAGTTCTTCAAAATAATTATTCTCAAACCTAAGGAATTCAAGGATTTCATGGCTGTGACAGTAATGCTGGTAAAAATTGTATTGATTTGTTAACCATTTATTATTGGTTTATTTGGTGTGGACAGAATTGTGTCAATATACCTCGAAATGATCAAATTCATACCATAAATATAAAAAATAAAATTAAAATTAAATATGATCTAAACCATTTTCAGTAAAATGGTAGCTTCAATTTAAGTTGGATAGACAGTGTGAAATTATTCTGACTCTGGAAGAAGGCCATATATCAAAATACAGAAGACTTAGTAGGAGGATTTCTAAATGTAATAAATCCTTGTCAGATTCTCTGGGGATTTTACTTCTCAACATGACTCTATTAGCCTGTGAGTGCCTTAGAGGCAGAAACTGTGTCTTATTCATATTCTTATTCTCAGCAAAAAATCTGATATTGGTAATAGTAACAAATTGCTAAAAATTATCACTCCTAATTACTTTAGATGCTCTATACATGTTGAATTAACAAACCTGGAAATATCCCTGTAGTAAGCTACCACAATTGGAAAGGTGTACACTTATTATTGACTATAATTGTCTTTGACTTCAAATTAAAAGTGCCTGAACTTGGTAGCTAAGATGACATTTCCTCATTAATAATTTTCTTCCATGAAAAAAAATCAAAATTTTAATGAAAAAAGGACAAATATAGGTTACTAATCTAGAGAAATAAGATTGGGGCTTAATGATTCACTGAACCCGTACTGGAAAATGGCCCTGGAGAAAGGAAAGTGTGAACTGTAAGGGGACCAGAAGCAGAATGAGAAATCATTCCTGAAACTGGGGAAGAGGTGGATGTTGGACAAGAAGAACATTACTGTGTGGTGACATTACTGATATGGTTGTATAGGATAGATGACACAAGTAGACTCAAGAGGAATTCACATTTATTATCATGTACATTTCCAGATGAGAGATCCTTTTTGGGATTTATTATATAGAAATAGGGAAAATGTAATGACAAAATTCTATGACGGCAATTTTAGAGATAAGTTATTTGACTGATTGGCTATTTCTCACCTGGAATTTTTTTAAATTTTGTCTCTGTAAAATAAAATAAACTTAACATGTTTCCAGGAGTTACTATGTATATGATAGTTAATTACATCTGAGAGTAAGAAGTGATGTTACTTAAAATAAAATTTTAATTAATCAGGAAAAACATCTGAAGATCTACTAGATATTTGGTGTACTGTGAGTTATAAAGAAGAACAAGGCATGGCCCATACCTTTTATTAACCACATTTTCTTGATTCCTGGTGGAGTTATCTTTGACTTGAATATTTCTAGCTATTAAGAGCTAATCTTTTGTATATATGAGTCAGAATGGCACATTTAAATAGGATTCAAAAAGGCTTATTTAAAGGAAATAATTACAAATATGAAATTATAGAAGAATCAGCAGTCACGTGGAGCACAACAGCTAAACTGCTAGTCTAAAAGGATAAGAAAGGAAACTGTTAGTAGAAATTGGAGAGAACTGTGTAGAGTTGGCCATGTTAAGAAGGGTAGTGACTTTTGATCAGGATGATGGTCAGCTCAAGATGATCTTAAAAACAGACATCAGGGGAAGAAATATCCTCGTTCACTTTACTCCTTCCCTCCCTTAGATCTTCTATGCAGTTTCCCACTGGCTAAAACTAACTGTAAGCAAATTCCATGTAAGTGGGATCTTAGAAGGCTTAGACCTTCTGTGGTCTCTACTGAATGTCCATGATGTCCAATGCAAGCCTGCTACTCTGCTGATCAGAACTGAAAGTCTCTTAGCCCTATGTTTGATCTGGGAATCATTTGGCTTATAGCATCCTGGTAGTTCTTTACCCAGCATAAGGAAGAATCAGTACTCATGCACCCTTTACTGTCCATTCAGGGGTAATCCTATGCAGGTTTCAGGAGCTCTTTCTTCTTATGTGTCCTTTTCTGATATTCTGCACCAAAAATTCTTCCTGCTTTAGTCTCCCTGAATTCTGGAGAAAGCAGTCTGCACTAAAAGTACTGTCTGCTATGGACACCCTCAGTTCTGCTATAGACTCCCTTTGTGCTCAGGGAGTCTGATCTGGCACTCTGCACCAAAACTACTATCTGTGATAGTCTCTTTGAACTCTGATCTTCATTCAACAACTTAACTAGAAGGTTGTGCTTTACCTGAGTTGCTCTCAACCCATATACAACTGTACTGTCTAAACATTTTCTCAGAAAGCTAAGGCAATTATAAACATAATGTTATTAGTTTCTTCTCTCAAATTCAGAATCCTGGGTCACTTTTTTTTTTCAATGTCTAAAAACTGCCGTTTTGTGTATTTTGCCAGATTTCTACACTTTTATGTCAGGTGGTACATTTGATCTTAGTAAGTCCATATGCTCAAAATGCTTTAGAGATTTCATAGCATTGTGGAATAAATTAGGTCACTTTCCTTCTTTTACATAACAAGGAAAATTTTTGTCTTCTTTGGGATATGATTTTTTTTCTTTGATATCCTTAAAATTGTATGAGATGAACACTCTGAGAGTATATTTTAAAATGTATTTTAAGAGACGCCTGGGTGGCTCAGTCCGTTAGGCATTTGCCTTTGGCTCAGGTCCTGGGATTGAGTCCCGTGTCAGGCTCCTTGCTTGGCAGGGAGTCTGCTTCTCCCTCTGCCTGCTGCTCCCTCTGCTTGTGCTCTCTCTCTCTTTCTGACAAATAAATAAGTAAAATCTTTAAAAAGTAAATAAATAAATAAAATGTATTTTAAAACATTTTATTTTCTTCCTTGATTATTTTGTCTTGAATCACTTATTTTCCCCAAAATTCATTCATATAACTGATAAAGTTTTACATAGTATTCTCTGATTTTTGTTAAAATAATTTCTCTGTTGATTAGTATATGTAATTTCTACTTTTCTGTATTTCTTTATTTTTTATTAACTTGATTTACCCCATTTAACAATTTGTTTCTTACAGGACTCTACTAAGGAAACATTTTTCAGGTTTTTTTGTTTTTTTTTTTAAGATTTTAATTTATTTATTTATTTGTGAGAGAGAGGGAGAGAATTGGTGGGGGAGGAGCTGAGGGAGAGGGACAAGCAGATCTCCATGCTGAGCACAGAACCCAACATGGGGCTTGATCCTAGGACCCTGAGATCGTGACCTGAGCTGAAAGCAAGAGTAGGATTAAATGACTCAGCTACCCATGCCCTCATTTTTAATTTTTTTATTAGCTTTGTAGTTTACCATTTATAAATTTCTGCACTAACCTACATTGTTTCTATTTCTCTATGATTATTTTGTTTGTCTTCTACTTCCTCATACTAAATGCTGAGTTATTTTTGTCTTTCAGTTCTATGAAACTCTCCTTGCCAAGGTTTTGTCTATTTTTTAGGCAAACATTTATTGATTATATCAGTTTCTTTAGTTTTATTACCTACTTTGTTAATTTTTGCTTTATGTTTTTTGGGGAAAGACATCAGATTTCATTGGGTTTAATATCTTCCATCTTCACATTAAAGTGGAGGAGCATGAAATATTGTGCACAATAGCTTGAATATTTATTTTAACCTAAAAATATTATAAATACTATACATTATTTATCTAATACCTACTTTGAAATTGCCATGTGCCAGATACTATTCTAGGAGTTTTATATGTCTTGGCTCAGTTGATGTTCTAAGAGACATAGTTATGATTATTTCTCCTGTTTCTATGGATAAGGAACTTGAAGCCCAAAGAGTTTAGCCTGATGAAGTTCACAAAACTGTGAAACTGATGTTCACATATAGAAATACAATTGGTAATATAACTTGGTCTTACTGTCCATATATTTAACAGAGCATTCTATGTAGACAATCACATCATGTTATAAAGAAGTAACATTTTGCTTTTTTTCTTTTTGATTTTTATGCTTTTAGGTTATCTGTGTAATACAAATGTTTTGGTATTCTCTACATGCTTGAGAACTACTTGTATTATATCATTTGGAGGCAAAAATTTATATCATACCATTAGGCATGCTTGTTAATTGTGTTGTTCATCTTTTCTACCTTTGCTAATTTTTTTCTGATTTACCTATCAATAATTAAAAGAGGTATGTTGAAGTCTCTCACTATAATGAGAGATTTTTCAAAGTTCTCCCTATTGTTTCATTAATCTTATTTATTGATATATTTGAGATGAATTTATTAATGCATACCTAATATTATGGTATTAAGTATATAGGTTTAGAATATTTTTCCTAATGAATGCTTGCAGGGAACCTATCCATCCCTTAGAATGCTATTGTTTTAAAGTCTATTGACTCCTGAAAGACTGATTTTTCTGGAGGAAAAGTTTTGATTAATGATTATTTCCTTTGAATTTTCTAAAGATATTATTCTGATCTTTTGATTTCATTTGTTGTTGTGAGAAGTCTTTCCTTGGTCTTTTTTTTTTTTTTTCATTGCAATGATTGATCTTTTATCACCAGTTGTTCACTTAATTATTTTTAATTTTTTTCTTTTGTTTTAGTACTCTGCAACTGCTATATCGTGTGACTAAACATGTAATTTTTGCCTTGTCTATTAGCTTCTTATCTCTGTAGGTTCAGATCTGGCAACAGTTCCTTTTACCAAGCCTTTGTTTATTTAAAATATCTTCTCTCTTGCATTTCCACTACTGTCTCCATTGAACTCCATACATGTTATTTATCTTCCATATCTTTAAACGTTCATATTTATTTTTGTCTTTTTTTGCCTATCTATATTGTGCATTTCTTCATATTTTCTGTCTCTCCAGGGTGTTCAATCTCTTTTTTGAATCAACCCAAGATAAATTTAAAAACTATTATTATAATTATAAAATTATTTTTATAAGATAAATTATAAAATTTATCTTTATAAATTTAAATAAATTAAAATATAATTTATTTTATTATAAAATAAATTATAAAAACTATTATTATTATTTTCTTCATTTTAGTGGTTTCATTTGTTTCTTTTTAATATCCTGCATGAACATTCCTGGTATCCTTTTGCTGCTGGCTTTGTGAGTTGTTTCTAGTCTTTATTTCAATGTTTGACAGACTTTTCTTAAAGGAGCAGATAGTAAGTATTTTAGGGACATGGGCTGAACAGTCTCTGTTGTAACTATTCATTCAACTCTACTGGTGTAGTGATATAAATAAACAAATGAGAGTGGCTGTGTTCCACTAACATTTTATTTTTAAAAAGTGTGGCTGATATATGGGCTAAAGTTTGCCAATTCCTATCTGTATGATTATACATTTTTATATATAGCTATTTTATGCTCTATGGATGGATGGAGAGAGAGAGGGAGACAAATAATTTATTGGAGATGCTTTCCCCTAGAGAGGATTTGTAGGGACACCACTAACCTGGCAAAATTTTAGCCTCTTTGAAGTTTCCTAGTTCAAGCAGTGACTTCTCCACTCATAAGATTCCCCCAAATTAAAATCAACAATAGGGTCTCAACCAAATATTACAAGAATATAAGGAATTAAGCCATCATCGGTGAGAATCAGCAGATATCATAGGAGAAATTTATATCCTAATGAACTCCAAATATCAGACTTTAAAAAAAAAAAAGCTTTTCTATCCATAAAGCTATCTATATACCACATTTTATTTACCTATTCATCAGTTGATGAATCAATCAATTACAAAGGGAGATGCAGATACAGACAGAGAGAAAGAGATATACTAGTTTAGTAGCAAGAACCTAGCAAGTATTTAATAAATTCTGGTGAATGTCTGAACATTGGAAAAAATTAATATAGAAGAGTAATTTTCTGGCAAACATTATAATGTAACTGGGACTGGGTTATTTCCTAAGATTTGAATGAGACAGCAAAGTGAATGAATGCTGTGTTTGCTTTGAATTTTAAGAAAGTGAACCTCTATTCTAGGAGAATTCTAGCACCCTTTAACTGCTGTAACACCTTGGTGAGCACCAGCAGCTGTCTATTCCTGTGGCTTTTGTGTCTTAGGGCTGATCCTAAGCTGCTGGACATTCCACTGAAAGTTTGTTCTGCACTTGTTAGGTCTGTTAAAAACTTTCTATGGCAGGGGCACCTGGGTGGCTCAGTGGGTTAAGCCTCTGCCTTCCGCTCAGGTCATGATCTCAGGGTCCTGGGATCAAGCCCCGCATCGGGCTCTCTGTTCGGCGGGGAGCCTGCTTCCTCCTCTCTCTCTCTCTGTGTGCCTCTCTGGCTACTTGTGATCTCTCTGTCAAATAAATAAATAAAATCTTAAAAAAAAAAAAAAAAAACTTTCTATGGCAACTTTAGCCTTTGGAATGCACAATGTGAAATTTGGCTACAGACGTTATTTGCCAGAGACTCTTTGTAGCCATTCTGTTGTCTTTCAGTCCAAATCCAATTTCCCTGTTAATTCAGTACCAGCAGGGGATTTTGGTCCAGTTTGTTGAGGGCTCTGTTTCCACTTCTAATTCTTCTTAGCCTTTCTGCCTCCATCATTTTGATTTGTCATACTGACATCTGGTGGATGAGGCATTCAGCTCCCACATGCCTCATCATCAGGCTTCACTGGTTTCATCCAGAGTGGGGAATGATTTGATGAAATCGAGTTTTGAATTCGTAGTTTCCTTTCTTATCCCTAACCCTTTACCAGTTTTAACTGGTCTTCTTCAACTTCCTGGTAGATCTCAAATTTTCTCAAAATGGGGTCACATAAACAATATCAATTTATATAAAATCACTTAGGTTGTGCCTATTTGCAGGTATATATTCTAATTCCTTGATTAATTTTACTGGTTTAGCTAACCTCAGTGGCATTTATGGGCAAATTTAATATCACTTAGAGAAAAATTCAATATTTTTTTCAAAGGTGAAGAAAATTTAGACTTATAAGAATGAAAATTGTCTAGTAAAAATCTGTAAAATATTCTTACAGCACAAACTTTGTGAGTTCACTTATATTTGTAACAAATATTTCAATATCATACACTTTTTTTCTTCTGATAAAAACTCCATGGGTAACCCATTGGTGCTTAATTAATTAATACATAGTAAATGAAGAGGTTTAAATTATCTTTATATTCTGATGGATTCTGAATTGGTGTTTATTTTTGTTAAGTTAAATGTTCACTTCAAGTTAAAGATTTAAGCATCAATAAATGAAGCCCAGGGGCACCTGGGTGGCTCAGTGGGTTAAGCCTCTGCCTTCAGCTCAGGTCATGATCTCAGGGTCCTGGGATCGAGCCCTATATCAGGATCTCTGCTAAGCAGGGAGCCTGCTTCCCCCTCTCTCTCTGCCTGCCTCTCTGCCTACTTGTGATCACTCTCTCTCTCTGTCAAATAAATAAATAAAACCTTAAAAAAAAATAAATGAAGCCCAATAAGATGTCTGTGCAGAATACTGACAAAAGACCAATGGGGTAGTAGCTAGTTAAAAAAAATAGCATATTCTGTGAGACTTATAATGTCTATTAAATAAACCATTTAAGGGAAGTCACCTATGCTTACCAAACATGCAATAACAAAATGGGAAAATAAAAAAGCAAAAGCAAACAGCATACTCTTGAGAGTTTTTGATTATTAAATAAAATAAAAGTTAAAAATCACTTCTTGTGACACAGAGAAGACTTAAATTTTGATATTCTGGTAATAATAAAGATTATATAGCAATATATCTAAGGAACAAGACATTGTTTAGTTGATTTTAAGTACTGCAGCTTTATTTTCTCAACCAGCAGTTTTAAATAATATTTTACAGAGAATGCGGTGGACTCATTAACTACAGTATATATGTAAAAACAAAAACAATTTATTAAAATAGGCATTTTTATAGATAGCAAACTAGAGAAAAAATGGATTTTTTCTACATTGCAGATTGTCTCAATTCACAATGCTAATTAAAATTGATACCATTCTTCTTTAATGATTATTTTCTAATACTTCAATTAGAGACTACAAACAAATTCTAATAATCAAATGAGTAATTTCATAATTTTGTTTTAAAGTACTAATTGAGGTTGAAATAAATTACAGTAGCATCACCTTAGAATATAGTTTATTTACAATGGTTCAACTTTCTTCAGTTCACAAGTGACTGATTTTGAAGAGGAAAGACATATTAGTTCTAATTTGAAAAGACTTCCTAATATAGCCAGTAAGAATATTGACCAAATTATAACACTTTCATAAACATTTAGTCATTTGAAATTTCTGCCCTGATTACATAAACTGTTGCAAAATAGACCAGTTTAGATACTTATTTTGCTGTCTTAGATTTATAATATCTATATAAACATGTTATATTTATATGAATTTATATATTTAAATTAACATGTGCATATAACATTTATAAAAATAAGGAAAACCTGAAACTCAGAACATAAATAAAACTATCCACTAAATTCTTCCTATGTAGTCTTCCTGAAAATAATGTTTACATTGGGTACTTTCTGACTACTGTATTCCTGGAAATCCCTTCATCAAGGATTTCTTAGTGACCTACAGTTTTAAGAAGCTACAGTTTCAAGATAAACTACTGTTGCCCATCATCTTTAATCTATATCATTGTTTCCCATCTTAATTTTCAATCCTGTGGTCTATTGGGCAGTGTGGTCGGTTTGTCTGTAATTTTGTTGATTTGTCTGAAATATTAATATTAATGAATATAAATAAATTTACAGTGTATGTAATATGAATGCATGTAAAACAATCCTCAAGGAATTATGTTTAGAGAAAAACAGATTCTTAGGCACCATGCCTAGAGAGGGCAATACATTAGTTGTAGAAGCACCCAAGAATTCTGCATTTTAATATGTATTCCAGGTGATTGTGATGGAGGTCCACAGGCAAAATTTTAGGGACATTGTGGATACTTAGGAAATATAGGAAGGAGTTGAGCAAAGGAAATAAGTTAAATAATGTGTTATTTTTGTGGTCTCAAATTTTCATAGTAGAGAGTTGTTCTGTTCATCACCTGGAACACTGCAATTAATGGAAATCTGAACATTTAAAACAGTTATAATTTGTGAGAAAATGAGAGGCACCATCACTAGTTTTCCTTGTAATTTGACCAGGGGGTTTTAGAGCTATGTCAAAGGGCAAAAGAGCTCAGTTGCAATCATCAGCTTCTGACTGGCAAGTTAGAGCTGGTGCACTAGGCCATTAATCTTAGCTGAGTGAGCATTTTGCCAGACACAGCTCTCTCCTTTTCCATTTCACTCTGTTAGTATCTGTGCATAGCCTGGTCAGGAATTGCAAATACAACAGCTTGGACAGTTGAAAGGGAGTGATGTAGTCACTATATAGGAAACTAGGGACATTAGTGAATACTGTTGATTGACCAAGCTTGATATGCAAAATTTTGCTATTACAGAACATTTTGAGCTATAAAGAGGAAAGAACAGTCTTTGAAGGCTACTGAGTTTAGAATTAAATTGTGGTTTTATCTGTTACTAACATTCTGACCTCAGATTACTTATTCTGAAAGTCTCAATTCACCTGTGAAATGAGGAAAATAATGTTTATTCTATTAGACCATTTTGAGGACGAAAGGAGGTAAAAACATTGAAAAATTTTTAGAATGCCTAGGAAAAGATGCATGTATACACATAGATGTGTTTTTTCTTTCTTGCCTCAATTCATTTGCTATGATCACATTTTGAATCACTTTTTTCCAATTTAAGCTTGTGTGTCTATATCTTTTTTCACTCCCATTCAAAAAAATATTTGAGGTGTTCCCAAAGTGATAGGGACTGATCAGAATACAAAAGGAAATTGAATTGTAGCCTGTTATAAAAAGAAGGATTTTTGATACTTGTTTTCTTTTATTAAACAGTATTTATTTTTCCTTTTGATCACATATGAAGCAAACATTCACATAAACCCAGTTATCATTTATAACTATTGAGTATTGTTAACTTTATGTGAATCCTATTAAAAACTATACACTTAAACATAGGTTTACTTTTTTGCTGAGGAACACCTACTTAATTTACTGTTATAGCTAATTTTCTAGATATAATTTTTATAAGATTGAGCCCCACTACCTCACTAATCGGTTTTATTTTGAGAATTTTCACTTGGAGTTTCCTTCGTTTGAAATAATATAGGTATCATTTTTTTTTAAGATATAAATGTCGTTTAGGTAGATGATCTTATTCTGTTATGTGTTTGTCAGAGCTATTTACTAACTGCTATAGAGAACGACACTAAAACCACCCAGAAAAACTAAAACTGCACACTGGATAGTTCAGATTAAAAGCACAACTGTTAGAAGTTTATATTATGAAAGTGGAACTTTAATACAAATTGTACCCTAAGAGACGAAATTTGAGGTGTAGTGAGTTTATCTTAAATCATTATCAAGTGAATTTGGTTACTGACATGGACAAAGGCTTTCATCCAAAGACAATTTCAGTTTCTAAGATTGTCCTATAAAATTGAGTGCTGTGATGAGTTTCCAGTATATTCTTAATACAAGGGAGACTTTAAAAGATAATCATCTGGGCACCTGGGTGGCTCAGTTGGTTAAGCAACTGCCTTCGGCTCAGGTCATGATCCTGGAGTCCCAGGATCAAGTCCCACATCAGGCCCTCTGCTCATCAGGGAGCTGGCTTCTCCCTCTGCCCCTCGTCCTTTTCATGCTCTCTCTCTCTCTCTCAAATAAATAAAATCTTAAAAAAAAAAATCATCTGATATGATAATATGTAAACCACTTCAGGTATTAATGTAAAAGTACAATTATAAAGTGGCTTGAAGATTTGGAATTCCATTTTTTAAAATTATTTATTTATTTGAGAGAAAGAGAGAGATTGAGTGTGTGTTGAGGGGTAGAGGGTAAGGGAGAGAATCCCAAGTAACTCCTTGTTGAACAAGGAGCTGCATGTAGAGCTTGATCCCATGACCCCAAGATCATGACCTGAGCCCAAAATCGAGTCTGACACTGAACTGACTGAGCCACCCAGGCACCCCTGGAATTTCATTTTAACTTTTTAATGTAGTTCAAATACACTCAATTTAAAATAAATCATCATTTAAAGTTAAAGTATATGTTAGAATATCTAAAATCAAATTCTATAATGAAAGAGTTAAACTACGGTACTGAAATGATAACTCTTTAATCTATCTTCAGAATACACAAAATAACACAATAGCTGTGAGTGAAATTCCAATACAGACTTCAAAGGGCCAAGAAAGGAATCAAAACATAAATAACAACAAGGATAAAGTGCATCATCAGAGTGCACAGAAAATCAGAAGTGAGCTGTGGTAATATAAAAATATCTCTGATTTTTTTCTTAATCTGGAAACCATTTTTGTTACAGTGTATCATTTTATCAACTGCAGGCGGCTCACAGTCTCATGATCCCATGTTCATCTTCTGTGATTGGTCAGAGTTTATGAAAAAGGCACAGAAAGCACAAAGAGATTGTTGATTGACCACTGACCACTTGCTTTGTGTTTCACACCACCCGTCATGCACACACGGCTACCAGGCTTGCCAGGGACAGGCCATCGACAGACTCTGTGTCTGAAACCTGTTCCTGCTATGATGATTGCTCACACTGCCTGAGGACTCTGATGTGAGTCCTGGCTCTGACTCCAGCTCTGAGCTGGCTTTCGACCTGCTGGCAGGAACACCGGACGGCACCTGAGCCCTGCTTGTGCCCATGTATCTGACTTCTTCAGAGCCAGCTTCTGGCGGGTGAATCTGCCATTTAAATAGCAGGCTTTTGTACACATTAGGAAATTAAATACAGGACTTGTCAGCAGTGTTGCTTCATTTAAAACAAAATATTTTTTAAAAAAGTGTGAAATTTGGGTAGGCCCAAGTAAGTAAAATATCTTGTCTTAATAATGGCTTCTTTAAGCAAATGAATATGCATTTATTATATTTGTATTCCCTATAATAAATTCTCTGGTCCCTAAGTTTAAAAAATATTCATAGCAAAGGACATTAACTTTTAAAACTCTGCTAAGAATGGTTCTTTCTTTTTTTTTCTCAATTCATGTCACCAGCTTCTAAAATGACTGCATAATTTGTCAGGCCATTGTAAGAAGTGATGTAATCCTTGGCCGTCTTAAGAATCGTGCTGGTGGAGAGACAGCTAGTGACCAAAAATAGTAGGAAGTTAAAATAAATGTATTTGTGAAATATCTCACCATGAAACCTTTTTTTTTTTTTAAATAACATGGCCTTTAATTATTTTTCACTCTTTTTAATTTGGAAAATTAGTAATTAAAAAAAATAAGAGTCACTGTTTGTGACTTGTTAATAA
Source organism: Enhydra lutris kenyoni (assembly GCF_002288905.1). NCBI lineage: Eukaryota > Metazoa > Chordata > Mammalia > Carnivora > Mustelidae > Enhydra > Enhydra lutris. Next base: position 8,837,599 of record NW_019154124.1, read on the forward strand.
TCTAGTTCAACAATTTATATTTTATCATATATGTTCATTTTCAGTATTTGGGCAGTAAGATTATAAATATATTTATTTAGTCAATTCTGCTTTATCTTAAATAATATTTATGTAAGACTTATAGGCAAATGTAAACTATAAGGTAGTTCACCTAATGTCAAAAATGTAATATTTGACTAAAAATATTAAATTAAAATACCTAAAAGTTTTAAAATATTAAAAATATTAAATTAAAATACCTAAAAGTTAGGGTTGCCTGTGTGGTTCAATTTGTTAAGGATCTGCCTTCAGCTCAGATCATGATCTCGGGTCCTGGGATAGAGTTCTGGGTCAGGATCCCTGCTCAGCAGGGAGCCTGTTTCTCCCTCTGTCTGCTGCACCCCCTGCTTGTGCTTTCTCTCTCTCTCTCTGACAAATAAATAAATAAAATCTTTTAAAAAAAAAAAAGTAAAATACCTAAAAGACAAATGAAAATATTTAGCATTCTTTCTTGAATCTAAAGGTGCTATTTAAAAATATTTACACCTGTTAATTAATAGGAGAACAGTGACTAAAGTTAAAAGAATGTTGCTGTTAGCTAAAGTAGCTAAGTGGTTTCTAGTAAGCTTCAGAGAATATTGTGTATATCTATATTTTCTTCATTTTAAGAACAAGAAATTTACTTAGCTTGGTTGAATGAACGTAAGGCCTCAGGGATATCATTTTAGTGTCACTTCATGTCAAGCCAATACATTAAAACCAATGCTCTGAATATTCTAACCCATTCAAGCAAAAAACACTCGCCAAAGTAAAAGGCGATGTAGTTGTCCTATAGAGTAGTTTCAAAGTAACAGCTATCCCATGGTTAGTCATGTGCATATCTAGAATAGATGAAAAAGTAATGAAATGGAAATATGTAGGGAAATAGAACTCTGAATATGCTTAAATCTGTACAAATAACAGTCAATTTGTAAATAACACAGATTCATCTATCAGTAGACAGCTAGTATTTTTAGGGGGGAGAAAAGTAGAGTATTAATATAAAATTAGTTTCCTCTGCTTTTTCCTTTTGTTTTAAATTTCTTCCCTAGCTCAGTTTTGGTGGAAAGAAGATGAGTGATCCTACTGAACATCTGTAATACCCAGCTGCACACTGGCACTTGGGTAAGATGTGATTGATGGCGTACTTGAATGTAGATTTACAAATGTGGCCCAAGGCCAGTTTCCCCTTATTTTGATGACGAAACACTGTAATTCTTAATATTAAGTGTTTACTGGGATGGGGAATAAGAATGCCGTTTCTAGCAACATGCAGAGAATAGGAATTGGTAAATTAATCAATGTTACTCCCCACCCATAGGTCCCAAAGCTTAGAACAGATATCCTACCCATGAAAGGGCAGCTACTCATTAGTGCGCAACAATTGCCTTAATACAGCCCACTGGTGCTGTTATGCTGGTTCCGCCAATTAGATACTCGCAAAAGTTCTGTTTTATCTATTAATCTCATGTGGTTTTGGTTTTTTTTTCCCTTGGAAGTTTAGGTTCTCTCTTGTTAGTTCAAAAACACATGCTAAGGTGGAGGAATATACCTGTTTGATTAGAAACTCCTAAAAGAGCACAGCAAAAACCTTCTGGTCTGAAAAATGTTTATGAGCCTAAGAGCTGCTACAGAGTATTAAACAGATTTTTTAAAAATTTTTATTTATTTACTTGACAGAGAGAGACATAATAAGAGAGGGGACACAAGCAGGGGGAGTGGGAATGGGAGAAGCAGGCTTCCTGATGAGCAGGGAGCCCGATGCGGGGCTCAAACCAATGACCCTGGGATCATGACCTGAGCTAAAGGCAGACACTTAATGACTGAACCACCCAGGCACCCCATAAACAGATTTTTTTTTAACATTGCTCCAAATCTGTACATTTGTCTACATGGAAAAGAAAACTTTGTGAATTCTATTTTTAGACCCATTTGAAATTAACTAGAGAGCTTGCAACTGATCTCTTCTACTTTGTAATTGTCAGAAATGGAAAGGTGAAGTCCAGGTTAACCTCCTGAGATCACAGGAATTTTTGGAAATCTGCTTTTACGTTTGTCGTAGAAAGTTTTTCCTGTCTATGGAGCAAAATTCCCAACACATAGTTTTATTTATTTATTTATCTATTTATTTATAGAGCAGGCATGAGCTGGGGTGTGCGAGGCAGAGGGAGAGGGAGAGAATCTTAAGTAAACTCCATGCTCAGCATGGAGCTTGACTGGGGGCTCAATCTCAGAACCCTGAGATCATGACCTGAGCCAAAATCAAGAGTCAGAGGCTTAATGGACTGAGCCACCCAGGCATCCCATTAATTTCTTTTTTTAAAGATCAGCTTACCAGGACTACTATTTGTTCGACAGGAGAAAAAAGGTGTTCTTAACAACTATACTTACGTCAATAATGGCTCACATTCTTCATCATTATTTTGGCTTAACAACTATACTTATGTTAATAATGGCCCATATTCTTCATCATTATTTTGGTTTGTATCCTATTAGTGATTCCTCTTAGTCCTCATAAACAAGTGATTTATTTTTTTTTTCCTGGGTGTTCTCTTTTGGCGGTTTACTTTATGGGACATATTTTGCTATTCTTTTTTCTAGTTTACCTTGCTTTTTTATGCTCTTTAATAATATTGATTATAGTAATAATAGAATTTTATGGTTGCATAGTTCTTTTGATTGAACAAAGTATTTTTTAAGCAATTAATTTAAAATTAGTATCATAGCAATTGTGTAAAATGTATAGGATTAGACTGTTTATTCAAACTAGCCCTAAAACTGGATCAAATTTGTCAATTAGATAGTAAGTAGTAACAGAGCTGGAGTTGGAACCCTGAAGGCATAACTCAGAGCTTAAAGAATTTTCCATGCTCACTTTTGCTGTTGCTGGCTTCCAAAGCATGCTTCATGTTCCTTTTCTACTCACTTATAGTATGTTATATAACTTTACTAAATATAGACAGGAAGTTCTATTAATCATCAATTCTGATCAGAGAAACTAAATGATCAAAACTTCCATGAAATTAGACTCTAAGATTCCTTGTCTATAAATATAAATATACATAAACTGGTGAAACTTATAATTACTGTTGTTATTAAAAAGTGAGAGAAAGGAAAAAAATCTGGAGTCATTCAATTATCTTCAAATTCTAATTGGCAATATAAATAACTTTTAGATATTAAAAAGAAAGGCATAAAATGTCAACACTTATTTAGAGAAAATAAAGCTGAAATGCAAAATCCCAATATGCTATATAAGATAAAGGTACTAAACAAAATAATAATAATAATAATAAATATGTACTCATAAATACAGAAATACATTTAAGAAAGCCTATTTATAAGAGTTCCCCAAAACATATAGGATGAAAATGAATTATGCTAATGCACATAACTATATCATTTGGTAGTCCAATAAAATATTGACTTTTAAAGGTAACTACCATCATGAATTAAGGTGAATAATATGAAGTAGAACAAGTAAACCAAGTAATATTTGCTGCAATTATTTTTTATGAAATCACTCTAATTTATTCTCATGGAGAAGTGAAAACAAAACTGTATGCAGAATAATATAATTGTATGGACCTTGAATAAGAAAAAAGAAATCTGTATAATAGTAAAACAAATTTATGTGTTAAGTAAAGGTTAAAAATATATATATATCAGATACTGAGATAGAATACTTTCCACTTTTGCACTTGAAAAATGCCAGGCTTATTTTATTGCAATTACTTTTTGTAGGCCCATTGTCTTGATAATGTTAATTATATAGCATCCATCATAAATGTAAAAGGACAAACACCATGGTCCATTTGAAAAAGAGAGTTCAATAATTTACAGGAAAAAAACCCAAACCTTGAAGCCTACTTAAGACATATGTAGAATTCTTTACTCTTATTCACAAAACCGTCTTGTTCATTCCCTCAGTCTGAGATAATGAAAATACAGAATTTTGTGCTGTTTCCAATTGTTTTGAAAATTTTAAAAACACTGATAAGTAATTATAAATGACTGAGATGTTCTACATTTGCAGCATGAACACTTGATATGTTCTAAAATTATCTATAGATAGATTATTCACATCAGTAATGTTCACCTTCTGATTCAAAAATGCTTCCAAAAGTTGGAATTTGAATTGTAGCCTACATCAATCAAGACAACTAAGTAAATTGATTTATTAACAACATCATTTCATCATGACATTTTCTCTTTTTGTTTCAATCCTACTGAAATGTGTAAATCTTCTAACAGAGCAAGAAGCCATTGATAAGTGCTAGCAATAAGATAATTATATGTACAAAAATAGAATTTAAAACAAACTTGAAGAGAGGAGGTAGATAAAGAGAAAGAATAAGAGACAAACGAGGAGAACAAATGTTAACAATTAAATGAGGGCAGAAACAATGTAGTTAAATTTGGAAATGGAATACAACTGAGTTGACTATGAGTGAATGCCTATGCTATTGATTCATTCATTTACAAAAATAATTATGAAGTATGTTTAAATATTGGCAAGAATGTAACTACAATAAACAACAAATCATTTCACCATTATTAATTAAATGAACCCAATTACCATTTGTTTCACATTTATTAATAAGAGAGATAGTAAAGGATTAATTTTATTAGTAACATATAAAGAGTAAGTTAAGTATGCTTGAAAGTATTATTCTTAACAAGAATAGGTAATTTTTTTTATTAACATTTGGATGAAGTTTCTTTTGTTCTGTTTGACTGTCAGCCTTGATGGAAAAGATCATCCATTTTCCATGGTGAACAATTAATTCCTCTGGTATAGAGCTTGGCTCCTTTCCTTAAGGTGAACACACACACACACACACATACTAGGGAAACGATGCTATGAACAAAATCATCCAGCAGTCAGGGTCAAGAGACCCCTTAAGTTTTTTTTTTATTAATTTCTTGACTATATGGGTCATGTTCTTACTTATCTTAGAGAGGCAATATTTGCTAGTGGGAGGCCTGTTTTTTAGTGTGTGGGGGACATTTCTTAGGACCTCATATTCAGAACTCCTAAGTTGATTAAAGTTATAATTCAGGTTCTCTGGCTACAGAGCATCTGTCCCACTTCTAACACAAGATGCATAATTATAGAACCTTTGTAATGTTTAACTAGCATCAGATGAAAAAATAGGCCTTGACATAGGGAACTGGTACATAGCTCATAACATGATTTTTCTTTCTTTTTTTCCCTGGGAAATAGTTACCCCATGATATTTTAACATAACGTAATAAATGGTCATCAATATGCTGGGTAGTTACTCTTCTGAAATGTTATTGCCAAAAACATTTTCCTCCCCTTGAATTTCTTTTACCCATTCTCAGAGAATCGAAGACATAACTATGTAATATCATGCATTTGAATAGGAAGTATGCTGTTAAGTACCAAATAATGTACAGATTTTATGTACATTTGCTTCATTAAAATTGCTTTTGAAATATTTCACCTATATAAAAGATGGGTGGAATGCTACTTCACCACACAGTACCCAAGTTACACAGCCAACATCACTACCCATTACCTATTTCTTGAAACTTCTTGAAACAAAATTTTGCCTTTTCTCCCCTTGCTTTTCTCTTTGCCTCTCTATTCCTTCTTTCCTTTCTTTCATTAAATGTCTTTCTAATATACCCTTCTTTCCTGTTAAGTAGATCATTAAAAAGTCTTGCTCTCCTCTTACTAAATGTCTCTTTAGGAGTCAAATATATCAGATACATACATTTTCATGTACAGTCTTTAGGGGAGTATGTGAAGGGTAGGAAACATGGGAAGTACTCTGGCCTTTTCACTCCTCATTTTTATCAGTGCACCATCAAGAGTTCTGACCAAGCTCTTCTCACTTAGCACCATATTTAATTACTTTTTGAAAGGCAAAGACTTTCTTTTTCCAAAAAGAAGTTACCGTGTCTATGTAAGTTTTTACTCCTTGAAATATGTGAGTTATTTTCTAAGTAGTGGAGTCTTTGGTATCACTATAACTCAAAAATAGAATCTAGGTTATGTGGAATATCTTAGGTAAAGAAAGTGGCCAGTATTTGGCTCCAGCCAAATTTTCTATCTTTGTTTTCGTATTCTGTATCTAGAAAGAAAACAAAGCCTTCAGCAAGAAATCTGTTTCGTGGGTGTCGGTACCTTGAAAGCCAAAATGGTTACAAGCTGTTCAGAAGCATCAAGCCTACCCATGAATGCCTTCCCCAACACTCTGGTCAGCCCCAATCTGCAGAATTATGTGCAATAGGCTTAGTGTGGGGACTGCTCATTCACAGGCAAGAAAAAAAAAAAGTGTGATTGTTGTTGTTTTTCTGTTCATGTTCAGTCTCAAATGAATAAAGAATTGGAAACAGCTTAGTGGGCTATAAAAAACAGAACCCCTAGGTATTCGGGAAAGCTGTGCCAGTAACTAATTATATAATAGGACATGTGTCTCTTTAACCTCTCTGGCCCTCACTTTCTCATTTGTGACATTAGAGATATTCCTCTTGATTAAGATGTATGTTACTGAAGGTTTAGAATCAGAAAGCCATTTCTCTTTCTTCTGTGACTAAATTTGTAGTGAGATGGGGCCAAGAGAAAATTCTGCCTTTGTTAGGGAACCACACTGTTATTTTTTTAAAAAAGATTTTATTTATTTATTTGACAGAGATCACAAGAACGGAGAGAGGCAGGCAGAGAGAGAGAGGAGGAAGAAGTCTCCCCACCGAGCAGAGAGCCTGATGTGGGGCTCGATCCCAGGAGCCTGGGATCATGACCTGAGCTGAAGGCAGAGGCTTTAACCCACTGAGCCACCCAGGGACCCCACCACACTGTTATTTAACCAACGCAACTAGCCCACTCCTCCAGCCACCAACAAAACTGCTCTAAAACCTAGTTTGTATGGCTAATTTTCTCTCACTCTGGAATGTTTGTTTCTGACCACAACTGATAAGCTCATGGATAGATATTCATCCCAAGAATAGTCAATCCACACCCCTGGCAGTAACCCTAGTGGCTTGCAGAGAAAAGATAAACTATATGGATTGATTTTTTTTTGTCTAAGAATAGAACAAGAGACTGGCACAATTAGAAATTATCGAAGCTGGGGTGCCTGGGTGGTTCAGTCGGTTAAGCGTCTGCCTTCCACTCAGGTCATGATCTCAGGGTCCTGAGATTGAGCTCCCTTCTCAGCAGGGAATCTTCTTCTCCCTCTCCCTCTGCCTGCACTATGTCTCAAATAAATAAATAAAACCTTAAAAAAAAAATTGTTGAATCTGAAAGGGTCTGGGAAGAATCATGGATCATGGTGATTAGGCCCAAATAGACAAGGAAACTCTGAATAGGAATAAGATTAGGAAGCAGCAATTCTGATCGATAAATTTAGGAGATAGAGAGAAAAACAAAAAGTACTTTGTAAGACAGATTATAAGTAATAATGGAGAGCAGAAAAAAAATATGCCCATTTTCCTGTACTAGGGCCCTCTTTATGGTTCCTCTTCCTATGTATTAGTTATTAATTTTCTGCAGTTCTCTTTGTGGATTCCCTTATAATAAATCCAGTATTATTTAAGCCTGCTAAATAGTTACAATCTTTAATCCAAAGACTTTATATGGAGAAAATCATTACACGATATGTAAATAGCAAAATGACGTCCTATTCCCATATGTTATTTACATCTTAGAAGGGAATCTTATTAATTTCAGTATGTTTACAACTGGAGAAGTATTTAGAAGATCTTTTGAAAACTTAGCAAATTCCACATGAGTATTACCTATCCAGATCCCAGTCTCTCATAGCCTCAATAACAGCAACAAACTGAACAAGAGATCCTCTTCACAATGTTGTTATTGTCTTTCCTTTCTCCATCATTTCCCCCACCACTTAGGTTCTTAAAATTTCTCTCAATGAAATTACCTCTACTATATAGAATTGGTTCCTAAAGCATCAATTAATTGGTCAGATAAATGAATAAGGCTAATTCTCTCTCAGGTGACCACTGTTTCTGGAAAAAAAAAAAGTTATTTTTTTGGTCAGATCCATGTGTGATTCTATCATAAGGGATTGTGAGAAGTTTCAAATCACACAGAATTTTCAAGTTGTATAGTCTGTTGATGAACATACTCTAAAAATAAATAGTTACCCCAAAAGAAACAGCCTATGGTTTGAGTTTTTAAAGTTTAAGATACAAATGGAATCATATCCCATAGACAATCATATTTCTGGACAGCTGTGCCCTGAGATTTGTTTCTCAAAATTGCTGTGTCCTGCTGGGTATCACAGCAAGGATAATTACTACAGGCTGCATTTCTCAGGCTACAAGTCACCTGGTTGCCTTCTGGCTTTGGTTGATGGCAGACATTGGCAGGAAAGTAGACAGCGAATGAAAGGGAAAATCCCGGATATGTGCCTCCATCTCTTGTCTCTCTAAAGTGGTCCAACTACAACTGTTCTTCTTCCAAGCCTCCGCATGCCTCCAGAAAGGCCCTCTGTGGTTCCAGCTTCCACCAGCTGATTATGGTCCCTCGACTCTGGTACTATTACCATTTGTCACATAGGCCAGGAGTGATAATGGTTTTCTGCTTCTTAATCTCTGAGTCACCCTACAGATTTCCTGTTTTGTGTCTTGGTTCTTTCACTACCTGTATAACCAGCTCCTTGCATTAAATCCCCTCTGATTATAGTATCAGGTGATATCCTGATTGGACTCTCCACAGGATGTGAAGTCCTTAGAGATAACGATATTTAGTATCACACATATTTTCCTGAAAGCTATTTATTCCATAAATTGACTCTGGTTATTAAAATTTTCAAATACATGTGAGATGGGCAAAGATGATGAGACTTCAGTTTGTACAGTTGCTCCTCTAATTTATTTGTCTGAAAACTGCCAGATGGGAAGATCTACCAAATACCCATTTGTTATAATGTCAATCTGAGAAAACAAAGCAATTAAATCCCTTCACGGGAAAAGTAGTGCTTTTTTTGTTTTTTGACACCAACTGATTTTTTATAATGAGCGATGATCAAATAAGTAAAAGGAGCAAATGGAACAATGGAATATAGAATGTCGATTTCCCTTAATGCTTGACTTGACATTATTTAATTTAATTTAACAAATATTTATTGAACAACTAGTCTGTGGCAAGTGTTGTGCTCACCCTAAGGACAGAATAATGAATAAGGCACAAAACTTGCCCTACAGAACTTCCACCTCATGTGGGAGACATATGTAATAAATAAATAAATATTAAATAATTAGTAATTAGGAAAAATACTGTTGCCAATATCAACCAGAGACAGTAGTACAAACTCTTGGTGGAGGGTGTATAAAGGAGTTAACCAGGAAGGTTTTCTGAGGAGGTAATGTGATAGTTAATTTTATATGTCAATGTGAGTAGATCAAATGATGCCCAGATATCATTAAACATTAAACATTATTCCTGGGTGTGAGGTGTTTCTAGACAAGATCAGCATTTAAACTGGTAAACTGAATAAAGCAGTTTCTCCTCCCCAGTGTGGGTGGGCATCATCCAATCCATTGAGAGCCTGAATAGCCTTTGCTCTCTCTTGGACTGTTGAGTTGGAACATTGATCATCTCCTGCCCTCAGTGCTCCTGGTTCTCAGGACTTTACTGGAACTGGAATCTACATCAGCAGTTCTCCTATTCTCAAACCTTTAAAGGACACCACCAGCTTTTCTGGGTCTCCAGTTTGTAGATAGCCAATCATGGGACTTCTTAGCCTCCATAATCTCATGAGCCTCATTATATACAGAACAAATAAATAGGTGAAGAAATAAATAATAAATAAAATTAGCTAAATGGAGGAAAGATAGGTACTTAGAAACATAAGTAGTAGAGACAGAACTAATAGGTGATATACGTATATAAAATGTATGTAAATTATGTATCACAAATTTTATACTAACATAATTATATGTAATAAATATATTAATTATAAATAATGTATAAATAGTTTTTCCTCTGGAGAACCCTGAATAATACAGGAAACAGCTTGTATGTATTTATATAAATATGTAAATTTATATTTATATAAAGATAAATATTTATTATATTTAATAAATATTTTAAAGGACTAATATCATTCCAAGTCAGGAGCTGTGTTAGAGAACTAGGTGAGAGGCAAATAGTGAAAGGGTTTGTGTACCCGTGTAATGAGTCTTGGATTTAATACATGCTGAAGAGTTCATTAAGAGTTGTACATATGAGATGAACATGATCAAATACATGCTTTTGAGGAAAATAAGGAAGTTTGGAAAGAATGAAACTGGTTAAGGAAGTGATATAATCTAAACATCTCTTTACCTCAGAGTCATTAGAACATGAACATGAAGGCAAGTGGGTTGGAAATTGGGAAGAAACAATGAGTTCAAGAAATATTTAGAAAGTAAAGTTGACATGCTATTGTGATTGCTTTGATACGTTATGTTAGAGAATAAAGAAAACTACTTAGATGATACCAATTTATTCAAGTATTTCAAAATCTATCACTAGATAGGTAATGTCCTTGAATTGGAAACTGAGTGGGAATTAAAAGTTCACAATAAGCTCAACACAGATGAAATTGTTTCCAGTTTTACCAAATTGTGAATTGAGGCAGCAAAACAAATTGCTTAAGAGCAGGGATTCTTAAGCCAGAACTCAGGATCTGCCAGAAAATAGTAATAACTGTACATTGAATAGACGGAATGCATGAATGAGCAGGTGAATAAATAATTAATAAAAGTAGATAAATTAGAGGAAATATCGGCATTTAGAAACATATAGGTATTAGATATCTAAGGTAACATTTCTGTAACTCAGCTTCTTTATCTGTGAAATGGGGATAGAAAGAGGGCCTACTTGTCAGGATGGATAATATATCCCAAGAGGTTGGAAAAGAGCCTAACAAGGTATTATCATTATCATTCTACCTTGAATATTTTCACTAGCGTGCATCTCCTAAATTTAATTTCCAAGAACATAAGGATGTCTATTTTGTTAATAAAGAATCCAAAATGCCTGGTGAATAGCAGATGCTCAATAAATATGTATTAAATGAATGACAGAATACTTTTAGTCAGCACATATAATTTTTATTTCTCCTTCAACAGGCATATAGTGCCCAGCATATGACATGCACTATTCTTGACACTTCACATGACAAAGCACATTTAATCCTCATAACAACCTTACAAGACAACGTTATTGCTCCCTTCTTGGAGATGAGGACACTAAGGCACAGAATTATTGTTACCTATGGTCTTAGTCATTTGGGTATTCTATAACAGACTGGGTAGCTTTTAAACAATAAAAATGTATCTTTCACATTTCTGGAGGCTGGGGAATTCAAGATCAAGTCACAGCAGATTTGGTGTCTGGCAAGAGCCCATTTCCTGATTCATAGTTGGTCTAATTCTTGCTGTGTTATCCCGTGGCAGAAGGAACAATGGAGCCCTCTGGGGTCTCTTTTAGAAGGGAATCAATATCATTTATGAGGACCCACCGTCGGTACCTAATCACCTCCCAAAGGCCCCACCTCCTAATAACGTGACATTAAGGAGGATGTTTTCACAAATGAATTTTAGGGGGACACAATCTATTGGTCCATAGTGCTTATCAAAGATGACACAGGGAGTAAGCGGCCAGGCCAGTATTTGAACCCAGACACTATGGTTCTAGAGTTCTATGCAATACCCATAATATCCTACAAAACTGGCTCGAGGGGGCACAGGGATGGATTGCAATAGCAGTTCCCAAGGAGTGGGTGTTTTTCTGATTTAGACAGAGTATCCCAACTAGGCTTACTAAAGGATCAAGTAAATTCAAAATGACAATCAGCAAGCCCCGAATGATCTGTTGAGCTGGAATATTTGTTCCATAACTTGAGAAAAATAGCTGTTCTGGTTGTACCTGCTATTCAGGGGAGAGCAAATATTTCAGCATCTAGTTATTGCTTATCTCGTAAAAGTTTTGATGGGCCTAAATACCGGTCTGCCTGATTTCTTTTTCCTCTAAGTTTGCATTTATCTACATTTTAAGTTTTCCCCTTTTATTCCTTTATAGATCTATTCCTCCCATTCTTCATAAACTCTGTGTTTTGTACTATATTTTGCTGGTTTTGTTTCATCTTCCTACACTCTGTTCTGTTCATTCACTCTTCCACATTCAGACTTCACCTTTACTGTTAAGATTCATGATTGTCTTGTTTGTTTGCTTTTCTGTTTTTCTGGTTCTGCAAGATAGACATTATTTATAAACCCCTCATGTTTTTTTGGCATTGCTAATGGGTTGAAAATTTCCCTAGTTCTCTCCCTAAAGTACTTCTGAATCATCTTTTAAAGTATTTCTCTGCAGCAAAAAAAAAAAAAAAAAAAAAAAAAAAAGGAATTTTAAAAATTGTGAGCCACATTTTATTTGAAAGATACACTTTGATTTGATGGTCCCTTTCAAGACAACTACATACCATTCCTGTGTTACTGTAATACCAGCTTCTAGGACTGAAATTTTTATCAAGGAGTTTGTTTCTCTAAATTAGACTATTTAAATAAAGTGATAGTAAAAGAAAGCCACTTAAAAGTGCATATGTTGGGGTGCGGGCATGGCTCTGTCAGTTAACGTCCGACTATTGCTCTCACCTCGGGTCTTGATCTGAGGGTGAAGAGTTGGGGCCCATGTTGGGCTCTATTTAAAAAAAAAAAGTGCATTTTAACTTTGGCCATCTAGCCAGTGTCCTCCAGCCCTCTTTCATTGGCATATTGTCATGGATTAACTACCAGTTTTTCTAACATTCCCTGAAGAGACTATTTTATTTCCTGGAAGGAACTTATACTTTTTGAGAATAAGAGGAGTTAAGCTTTGAAGTTATAATATCTTGGTAGCTATGCCTGCAATCATACATAAATACACACACATACATACACATGCATATACATGTATGTCTATATAAGTCAATTTGGCAGAGTAAATGATGATCTCCGTATTATATTGTTATAGTCATATTATAAATTTTATTTAATATATTATATAAATATTTTTAATCTTCCACACTCTTCTGAAGCATTGCATACACATTTTTCAATATGCTTGGATTTCTACAGTGAGTAATTTGGAAAGCAAGGATTTAAATTCAGCCATGTTCTTATCAAAGTTAAGTCCAAATGAATTTTTTTGTCTCATCATTCATACTCTGTGATGAAGAAGGACTAAGTTTATAAAAATCCAACTTGCATGGAGGATTTTTTTCCTGGGGTAGAAAACATAAGGGAGAGAAAAAGCAACTCATATCTTACCTATTATGATCAACAGCCCATGCTAATGTCATTCATTAAGCTAAATGAGCAGGAGAATTAGGACTCAAGCTTTCTAATTGAGGCAGATTTATTTTTAGGATTAAGTCCTCCAAAAATACATTTTCTTTTTTAAAACACCAAGTGCCATTTTTAGACATATAATTTAAACAACTGATCATGGGTAGGATATGCTTTAGCCCTTCTGGAAGTGTGAAATTATATAAGCACCCAGATCATCATTATCATTTTTATAGTTTTATTGTAACTATTATTTATTACATGAGTGGGTAAATTATAAAAAGCAAAGAAAAACTGCTCTTCATTAGAGTTAATGACTCATCCTAGCAATTTTGATATTGAGTTAAGCATTTAAGTTCTTTTCTACCCTACATCCTCTCCTGAGTGAGAGCATCAGTCAAGTCTAATAAATGTATACTTACAAAAGTAATAGCACCTTAGGATGGGATGCTTAGAAATAAATTTTATATGTGCTGAGCTATACTATGCTTGAAAGAAAAAATATATATATACATATATGAACACACACACGTATATGCAGTATATGTGAAGATGAACAAGTAACATAAATAACATAGGTTATTACATTTTATACACGGATTCTATATATTGAAAGTACTTTTATGATAAATACTTATAACCCTTGAGGTATAATTGAAAGATAAATGGACTTGTTATTAGAAGATCTGAATTTAAATTATACTTCTGCTAGTTACTACTCTGTTCTCTGAGTGAGTCTCTAAAAAAAGAACGATAAACGTGAACTCAAATAACAATTTTTGAAATTTCAGTTCTGTCTATCAGCAAGTAACTTGTTTTAGACAAATCCTATCACCAAAACATAAACAAATAAAAGCCGGACAAAACATATTAAAACAACAATTTGAAAGCACTGGAGAGGAACCAACTCAGGCAGGATTTGAGCATCTGTAACCTTTGAGAGAACGGAAGCACATACAACGAGCCCCACATTCACCCCGCCTTCTCCTTGAAGACATTTGCCAACTCACTGCACGCAGAGCAGAACCCAAACAGAGTAGTAGTCTCACTGGGCTGAAAGACAACGGCAGGAGTGTAAAGCGGCCAAATTGAATGAGACTTGAGAAGCAAAAATCTTAAAATGAGGGGACTACAATAGTGAATAAAAATAATCTGCAGACAACTCTTCCTCAAGCCATTGGTCCATTCCTAATCCTGGCATGTAAAAGACAAGACTCCAAAGAAAAGAAAGGGAAAAAAAAAAAAAAAGTAAAACTAAAAACAAAGCCCTGTCATAAATAGTAACTGAAAACATGAGAACTAAGCAGAAATTTCATCAGCCACATAGTTTTGGGGAGACAGAAGTTGAAGGTCAAGCCCTGGAAGTTGGAAGCGCTTTCCTCAAACACCCAAGTCTTGCATTGAACCCAGAAAGACCACGGTCTAGAAGTAAAGCCACACCCTAGGTATAAGGAACATACTTTTAGGAGTAAGGACTACAACCTAAGATTAACAACAAAGCTGGTGGAGAATAGTCCTGCAGAGCTTTAAATCAGCACTCAAAAGAATCCACATTTGGAAAAGAACACACACTTTTGATAACATTATTTGCTATCAAAGGAAATCTAACCCTCTTTAAAGAAAAATAACAAATTTCAAAGGTCATTATAATATTTTACCCAAAATCTTTAGCACTAGCCAGGTATGTTTATGTCAAATACACTTTACCCAGATTCACCAGTTTTATTTTGTTTTATTATATAATTACATATTTTGTTTTATTTGCTTCATCATTTTTCTACATATAATTTTTTTCTGAACAATTTGAAATTACGTTGCAAACATCATGCCCCATATGCAACTAATATTTTAATATGAATTCTGTATGAATAGGGAACTTCTCTTTTATAATCATATAAAATGATCAAATTCATGAAATTTAACCTTGGTGTTATATTTTCATGTACATTTTACATTCCATTTTCTACAGTTGTCCTAGTAATAAATATTCTTTATAGCTATTTTTGCCACAATGGGATCATATGCAAATTGTGTATACATTTATTTGCTTATCTCTTAAATTTCCTTTAATCATGAGAGATTAAATCCAGAACAGTTTTTAATCTTTATCTCCCAGGACACTGACTTTTTCGTTCTTAATAAAATAGCTCTGGTATTTTGAGTTTCCTTCAGATTTATTTTGCTGGTGTTTTCCTTGTGTTTAGATTCAGGTTATTTTTTGAGCTGGAAAACTACATGAATAATGTGTTCCCAGGTTATCGTATGTAGATACCTGATATTTTGTTAATATTATTTCTATTATTTATATTTATGTTAATATAAATATTAACATTTATATTGCTTACTATGTATAAAGTTAATATTTTCCTTTTTGCAATTAATATGTACTTTTGAGGGAGATAATTTGAGGCTATGTAAATATCTTATTCTTCATCAACTTTTTCAACTTTAAATTTAGCAACTATTTGATTCTTGCCCTCATCAATTTTTACTGTGATGTTGCAAAAGTGATAGTTTTACTGTGAAGAAGAGTTTTTTCTTTTCTTTTTAATTTATCTGTTTACATAGTTTTATAGTATGCATTCATGGGTTTTTATTTTATTTAATGAGTTATAATTCATTACTGTCTTTATTTAATTAGAGGTTCAAATTTTTCCAGATTTGGCCAGAGAGAACACACTTGGAGCTGATTCCTGTGCCATTTTGGCACACTAACGTAAGTATTCAGGACTCTAGCTGTTTGCTTTCTTTTTCTTTCTTTCTTTTTTTTTTTTTAATTTTGCAATATAGTCTGGAAATCACTACATATCAACTATGGACTCTGGTATTCTTGTTTTTGTTTGTTTGTTTTATTTTGTTCTTTTAAAGATCTTATTTATTTGACAGAGAGAGATCAGAAGTAGGCAGAGCGGCAGGCAGAGAGAGAGGGGGAAGCAGGCTCCCCGCCGAGCAGAGAGCCCGATGCGGGGCTTGATCTCAGGACCCTGAGATCATGACCTGAGCCGAAGGCAGAGGCTTAACCCACTGAACACCCAGGTGCCCCGGTATTCTTGTTTTTTTGAGAGTTTCATTTAAACTCCAGTTAGTCAACCTACAGTGTAATACTAGTTTCAGGTATAAAATATAGTGATTCAACACTTCCATAACACTGGTGCTTAAGTGCCCTCCTTAATCCCCATCAGCAATTTAACCCATCCACCTGCCAACCTCCCCTCTAACAAACCTCAGTTTGTTCTCTATAGTGTAAAGTGTGTTTCTTGGTTTGTCTCTCTCTCTTTTTTTCCCCTTTTGCTCATTTGCTTTGTTTCTTAAATTCCACATATGACGGAAATCATATGGTATTTGTCTTTCCCCGACTTATTATACTTAGTATTATACTCTGTAGCTTCATCCATGTCATTGCAAATGGCAAGATTTCATTCTTTTTTATAGCTGAATAATATATATATATAATATGTATAATATTAGTATTATACATATTATATATATATAATATATATATCTCTCACATCTTTATCCATGCATAAGTCAATGGACAATTGGGATGTTTCCATAATTTGGCTATTGTAGATAATGCTGCTATAAACATTGGGGTGCATGGGCCCTTTTGAATTAGTATTTTTGTGTTCTTTGGACTCCTGTATTCTTTTACAAAGCTGCATAGTATTCAATCCTGTGTATGTGATAGTTTACCAATAAATTTTTTATGTTTGGATATTTACATGGTTTTTAATACTTCACTACTGTGCATATATATTTTTATATTTTAAAGCTGTATCTTCATGGAAAATTCATAGATGTGAGATGTACTGTGTCAAAGGACAAATGCATCGGTAGGTAGTTCTACTAACAAGTGCCAAATTCCTTTCCACAGTGGTTATGCCATTTTGCATTTTCCCTATAATATATAACAGTATGTCCACAGTTTCATCAATAGAGTGCATTATCAAGTTTCTAAATTTTTGCCAAGTTGGTATGTGAGAGATGGTATCTAAATATAGTTTTAATTTATATAACTCTTTTTTGGCATATAAAGTTAAATACATTTTCATGTTTAAGGCATTTTTTTTTCTTTTATGTGACTTGTTTTCTAATTTTTATCTATTTTTAAAATAATTTTTGGAAATTCCTTCATTTAAAAGTTTCTTTATATATTTGGGATATTACTCTTTATATAATATATACTATACATATTTTCTTCCAATCTGTCATCATTTTTGGATGTAGCTTATGGTCTTTTTGTCATTGTTTGGTATGGTTCAGTTTGCCATGTAAAAGTGTTTTAAAATTATTTCTATGTGGGCCAATTTATCAAATGGCTTTTATTACATTAGATTTTGAGTTCTACTTGTAAAGCTTTCCTTTACCTACAGGATATTTAAAAATTCATGCATGTTTTCTCCTGCTATTGGGATAGGCTCATGTTTTACATTTAGATTTCTGACCCTTTTAGAGTTAATTCTTACATATGGTGTCAGGAAAATAATTAATCTTATGTTTTCCTACATGGCAAACAAATTATATACAGACATTTATTTATTTATTTTTTTAAAAGATTTTTTATTTATTTGACAGAGAGATCACAAGTAGGCAGAGAGGTAGGCAGATAGAAATGGGGAAGCAGTCTCCCTGCTGAGCAGAGAACTCAACGTGGGGCTCGATCCCAGGACCCTGAGATCATGACCTGAGCTGAAGGCAAAGGCTTAACCCTCTGAGCCACCCAGGCGCCCCATATATACAGACATTTAAATGGGTCCTTTTGGCCTCCGGTATTTTGATACCAACATTTTAGTATAATAAATATCTTCATATACTTGGCTTTATTTATTTTCCATTATATTCTACTGACCTTTTGTCTCTTCATGCATTAGCACCACACTTTCTGATTATAGAGATTTTTAGTGTATGTTATCATTTATTCTAGGTTCAGTCATCTTTCCCACCCACATTTTTTCCATAAAAGATATGGTATCATCTTGTCTGGCTTTAGGGGACATAAAAGCTTAATAGTGTCTCCATTGTCAGAGTCCAACAATACAATGAATGTTTTCCAATAATGATCCAATTATAATAACCGATTACTTTTGTCTGAGAAATACATCTGTCTCATTTCTGCTTGCATTCATTGTTGAGAACATGACCTGATTTCAGTTGGAGACAGTTCTTACACTTAAAAAGTAATCGTTAAAATATTAAAACCAGGGATGCCTGGGTGGCTCAGTAGGGTAAGTGCCTTTGGCTCAGGTCTTGAGCCTGGAGGGGTCCTGTGATCAAGGCCTCGATCAGGCTCCTTGCTCAGTGGGGAGCCTGCTTCTTTCTCTCTGTCTGCTCTGCCATCTGCTTCCCCTTCTGTGCGGTCTCTCTCTCTCTCTCTCTGACAAAAAAATAAATAACATCTTTAAAAATATATATTAAAACCAAATATCAATAAAAAATAAAATACCTAATTTAAAACTAGAATTTGGAAGCTATAAAAGATAGATGTGCATTGAGAGACCAGTCTCCATGAAACAGTTTTCATGATGTGCTAACTAATGGAGTGTATTTAATTCCTATTTCTACTTTGTCACAACCAGGAAAAGAAAAGCTGGTGCTAAGTGTATAATTTAATTTTTTAATTGCTACTCACACTTGATATTTTAACAATGTTTTTATTTTAAAGGAGATGTTCAAGTTGCCCTATTATTTTCTTAATTGATTTCATTGTGGTGCATCTTATTTTATTTAACTTATTCTAACCCTTTCTTGGCAATGGAAAGTGACATGGTTGTATAATACCAGATTTTCTTAAAGCAAGGAAATATTTTTAAGTATAATATATTTTATATAATAACAAGATTATTATTCATATAAATAATAAGAGTGCAGTATAGTGAGAAAATATGAAAATAATAGCAATGGACCTGGGGTTCTAATCTGATGTTCTGTCATAACTAGTTTTATGACCATGAAGAAGGCACCAGTTCCTCAATCCACAGTTTTGTCATTTGTAAAATGTGGCATTTGCACTTGAGTGCTTTCTAATCATTATTTATATAGTTTTAATTTTAAGTTCATACTGAAGTAGTTTGCTATAGATTATATTACATGTTGGAAGTGTAACATTATTTATAACTTTGGGAATGAGGGACATCTCTACATTTCCCTTTTTTTTTTTTTTTTTTTTTTTTTGAGAGGGGGGGAGAGCAAGAACAGGCAGACAGAATGGCAGGCAGAGGCAGAGGGAGAAGCAGGCTCCCTGATGAGCAAGGAGCCCGATGTGGGACTCGATCCCAGGACGCTGGGATCATGACCTGAGCCGAAGGCAGCTGCTTAACCAACTGAGCCACCCAGGCGCCCCATCTACATTTCCCTTTTTTAAAAGATTTTATTTATTTTTAGAGAGAGAGAGAGAGCACAAGCAGAGGAGGAGGAAAGGCAGAGGAAGAAGCAAACTCCTCACTGAGCAAGGAGGCTGATCGGGACTCGATCCCAGCACCCTGTGATCATGACCTGAACCAAAAGCAAACGCTTACCTCACTGAGCCTCCCAGGCACCTCCCTATTACCCATTTAACAAAATGTTCAATTTGATAAAGTCTGACTCCTTCAGTAAGTTCTAAAGTCAAAGACATGTCCTATTTGCTTTTAATTTTGGACACGGGTATTGTGTCTTACATGTAGTTAGTTCTCTGTAAATGTATATTGTCAGATGAGGACGGAGAGCAGCTATAACTCTTCATTCATTGCTGATAGGCAGTTTTTTATAGAGCTAAAAATGAATAAGTACAATAAATGAATGTTCATAGCTGTTTTATTTGTAATAGCTAAAATCTGGAAATAACCCAAGTGTCATTCAACTGGGTGAATAGATGAACTGTGATCTATTCATAGGATATACTACTACTCAGCAACAAAAAGACATGAACTTTTGTACATGCAACAAGTTGAATGAATCTCAAGGGCATTGTGCTGATTGAAAAAGAAAAAAAATAATACACACAGGACAAAACAACGCCAACCCCCCCCCAAATAAATCATGTTCTATAAAATTGCATTTATATAACATTCTTGAAGTGACAAGATTATGTGAATCAAGGACAAATAAATGGTTACCAGGGCTTAGGCTTGAGGAAAGGTATGATTATTACAGATAATGAGGTAGGAGGTAGTTTCTTTGTCTGTAGGAACAGTCCCATGTCCTGACTGTAGTGATGTTTAATCTGTGAGTGTGATAAACTTTTGTGGAACTATACACCAAAACCCCCTGCAAACCAAATCCAAACAAACAAAAACAACAGGAGTTCATGTAAAACCTGGTAAAATCAGAATAATGTCTGATTTTTAGTTAATAATATTTTACTAGTATCAATTTCCTATTTATGACAATAGAGTATGGTTATGCAAACATCATTTTAAAAAAGGGTATTATCTTTATCAAAACTCTCCATACTATTTTTATAGCTTCCTGTGAAATTTAATCCATTTCAAAAGAAAGAGAAAAACATGTTTAAATGAGTTAATGAGTGAACAGAGAGCAACCCTCACATTGTCTTAAAAAGGGTGTACTCAGACTCCAGTGGACAATCTGGAATTATGAAATCTTACATACTTATATTTCTCCCACTTATTTGAAGTGCAATAATTTTATTGATAATTATTTCCGTTTTTCTTTGTCTATTAGAAAACTAGTCCCAACACTAGACCAACCCATTAAGTTTCTTTCCTCCTTTTTTTGTTACTAGGCAATCACTTTTTAAGATCCAGCTTCTGACTCTTTACTTCACCTCCATTCTGATTCCTAGAAAAGCAATATGCTTTCACACCTGGATTGGAAGTACTTTCAGCCTTCAGTTGACATCTGTTTCCCTTGTAGCTACTAAAGAAAACTCAGCTCAAATTAATGAAAATTTCGGGGCGCCTGGGTGGCTCAGTGGGTTAAGCTGCTGCTTTCGGCTCAGGTCATGATCCCAGGGTCCTGGGATTGAGTCCCACATTGGGGCTCTCTGCTCAGCAGGGAGCCTGTTTCCTCTTCTCTCTCTGCCTGCTTCTCTGCCTACTTGTGATCTCTGCTTGTCAAATAAATAAATAAAAATCTTTAAAAAAATTAATGAAAATTTCATTAATAACCTTTTCTGTTTTGAACACATTCCATCATGCTCAGCTTGGAGTTAACTCTTATTTTTATCATTGCATTCTGTGCTACATCAAAAATTTTATCTCCTTTCTGAAGGCTTAGAAACTTCACTTTAACTGTATCATTTAGGTAAATCTTAAAACTACCATTTCTATAATAAATTAAAATTTGATACTGCTGGCTTTAGAAGAAATAGGTAACAAGGCAAAAGTTCAATGTTCTAAGAAAAAGAAGAAAGTTATTTTCTTTTTATTTGTTTCTGTTTTGCTCTATTACAAGTGAATTTGGGAATTCTAGCATAGGAAAGTCTCTAAAATTCTTTCCAAAAATCTGACATAGATGTTTTACAGATATGTTCCTGATATCAAGTCATTTGTCTAAATTGAATTTGGGCCAATAAATTATGGCATTTCAATTTGCTTGGAATATTTTTTTTTTGAGAAAATGTCTTATAATATCCTATGTTATTATAATTTCATCTCCTGTAAAATGACACTTACCCAGTGTTATTTCTGAGTTCTGCTTCATTTCCCTGGATAAGCAATTTTGTGAAGGAAATAAGAGGATATTTTCTATAACCCTTGTTCATTCATTTTTTAATTTACCTCAGCTGTTACTGAGTGCTTATGTATCTTCTGCTTTCATAGACACCAAGAATACAATGGGGAATAAGGTGAAAGAAGTCTTCTTTCTCATAAGGTCTATATTGCAGTGTTTACTTGCTTTGTTTGTAACTGGACTGGAGTTTTACATTTCAGTCTTACCTTTCTTCATGTCTTATCAAAAGTTTCTCATATTCAAAGGCATATTCTTCATTCATGGAATTTAATGATATCTGGTGAAGGAACTTACCTTATTTATAAATGTGCTTTCTTCAGCAATAGGATTTTGGAACTAGAGCTTATAATTGAGATGCTAGAAATGTAGACTAATTTTCCATGAGACCAAAGACCCTTAAAATGGATCTTTATGTATAATTAAAAATAATTAGGGAGGTATAATTACTAAGTACATATAATTTTTATTTAAATAGATGGTTAAGACTGAAAGGGTATTCTTTAAAAAAATGAAATAGTCATTAAGATAAACCACCAAGATTATTAATATTAACTATATCTTTTGTGCCTATACATAAACATTTATCCCATACATATTCTTGTTGCTATATTTTAAATGTGCATCTATGTGACTGCACACTGCTTGGTGGTCAAAGTTAATAATCTTTTTTTTTTTTTTTTTTTTATTTATTTGACAGAGAGAGATCACAAGTAAGCAGAGAAGCAGGCAGAGAGAGAGAGGAGGAAGCAGGCTAGGCTCCCCGCTGAGCAGAGAACCCGATGTGGGGCTCGATCCCAGGACCCTGAGGTCATGACCTGAGCCGAAGGCAGAGGCTTTAACCCACTGAGCCACCCAGGCGCCCCAAAGTTAATAATCTTAATCCAGAATTTTATACTTTTGTTTAGTTAAGTTTATAATAAGCATCTCTCTTTATATCTTCCTATCTCATGTTTTGTTCTAGTACTCAATGTGGTGAATGGCCAAAGGTTGGAAAGTCTTTTTAAAATATCTATCTCTGTGTTGAAGCATAGAAAATCTTACAGCGAGACTCAAGAAAGTTGAGTAACATTGACAGAACATCATGGGGAAACTTACATTGCTAATGCTTCTTTGCCACTTTGAACTTTATAGAATAAAATGTTTCAACTTTCTATAGCTCTCATGTTTAAGCCTAATGAAAAAATTGCAGAGGGATGAAAAAAGTAATCCGCTAACTTTGCTCTAGGGTGCTAGCTAAAACTCCCTGTGAATGTGAAGTGTACTTTCAGTATGCACTTTTTAAAGATTAAACTAAGATTAAACTAATCTTGAACTGTATTCTGCTCCAGGCAAGTCATCTTCCCACATGGCAACATGATATCAAAATAAGATGCCTGAGCAGATTCATATTTCCCTGATTTCTTCTCTAATTCAAATGCGTAGGTTTAGTAGGAACACATCTGAGTTTCCTTCACCTCATACAAAAATCTCTACCAGAATATTCCCCTCTCCCCCCAATTATTGTCTAGCAACTCCAGGAGAAATTCACTCGTTGTGAGTTTAGAAATCAAATGTAACTTATTCCATTTATGACAGTTCTTCCAATTGTTAACAGTTTTTTTTTTTAATATTTTGATAAAAGTCAACTCTATTGTCTTTATTATTGTCTTTACTTGTTCTTATTGCTCTTTAATTTTTGAAACAACTCATTATAAATGTAAATCCTCTCATACATGAAAGCTTTTCAAATATTTGAATACAATTATTATGACCCTCTATTTTGCTATTTAACTATTTTGCTCTCTGGGTGTTACACCACACCCCCAAAATTCACATGTTGAATCTCTAACCCTAATTAGGAGGTGGGGGCCTTTGGGAGGTTAGAAGAGATAATGAGAATGGAGCCCCCATGATGGAATTAATGTCTTTATAAGAAGATAAAAAGACTAGAGCTTGATCTCTGGCCATATGAGGATATAGCAAGAAGGTGGTTATCTACAAGCCAGGAAAAAGTCCCTTACCAAACACCGGATCTGCAGGCACCTTGATCTTGGACTTCCCAGCCTCCAGAACTGTGAAAAATAATTGTATAAACCACTTACCTGATATTTTTGTCATAGAAGTCCAGACTGACTAATGCACTGGGCTAGGGGTTAAGAGTGGGTTCTGGTGTTAGATATCCTGCATAAGAATTCTGTCTCTGGATCTTATCAGTTGTGTAATATAGGGAAAGAAACTCATGCACCTCATTTTTCTCATATATAAGGTGGGGATGTAATATCTACCTAAATAAGTCATCAAGGAATTGATTTAATTCACATACATACACATGAACATATACATATATCTCTATGTAGTCTTTTAAAGTATATGACATACTATATGCCCAATAATTATTTTTATTAATAGTCTCACTCATCTAGAAACATTTACTTTTTTTAACCTACAAATATCTATTAATTCATAAAATTGACCTGTATGTTTTGTTTGCCCCACCATACCGACTCAAGTTACCTATATTAAGGATCAAACAAACTTTTATTTGTGCAGTTAAATTTGTGATTTTGAATTCATAACCTTTTATTTATCTATTTTACATTTAATCTTGTTATTTTTAATCTAGTATTCTAACCTTTTAATATCTTTTTAAAAATTTATTTATTTGACAGAGAGAGATCACAAGTAGGCAGAGAGGCAGGCAGAGAGAGAGGAGGAAGCAGGCTCCCTGCCGGGCAGAGAGCCCAATGCGGGGCTCGATCCCAGGACCCTGGGATCATGACCTGAGCCAAAGGCAGAGGCTTTAACCCACTGAGCCACCCAGGTGCCCCTTAATATCTTTTTCAATCTGATTCTATATCGCAGCCGGTTCTGCATTTTTTGTCTGTTTTCTATTTAATAAGAAGACTATGTATATCTTCTCATTCTTCTAGACCAGAAATTATGTAACTTCCTAAAAGAGAGAGGTAATAAATAGTTTTTGGTTCTGTGAGTCACACAGCATCTATTGCAACTTCTCATATCTGCTGTTGTAGAGCAAAAGCATGCTGAGACTATATGTGAATGTATGAGCATATCTGTATCATACTCATATATTATTTACAAAAACAGGTGGGGAGCTGAAGCTTACCGCCACCTTGAATCTCAATGCTGCTCTTGAGTCTTGTTTGCTCCACATCGACGCTTTGGAAAGTTTTGTTCAAGGAAGAAGTCATAGCAGCCGATGATATCTGTCACTTAAATAGAGATCTAGCCACACTTGATTTAGTTAAGTTTTTACTTGTAGTAAAAGAGATTACCTTCTGACTTCTTAAGCAAAGGAAGTAATGAAGAGAAAAGTTTATTTCTTACCGATTAGGAAATGTTAGTGAACCAGAAATAGCTTAAGAGGGTTGTTTTAAATTGATGTATGAAAGCCACATAGAAAATTTAAAACTTAATTATGAGGGTAAACTAAATTGCTAATTCTAATTTGTGCTTGGAACTGTCTACTTGATTTAAAAATACTTATATGTGTATGAAATGTGTTCCTAGAAAGGAAAGGAGTCAGACATTTCCTTAAGTTAGAGCTGGGTTTTTTGTTTTTGTTTGTTTGTGGTTTTTTTTTTTTTTTTTTTTGGTGTCTATTTCCTCCCTTTTTTCTACACTGTTATACCTGTGTATCACTTCTACTTCTGTGTAGAGGTAAAAGCTTACTAGATCCTAAACACAGTTATTAAGAAGAATAGCATTTGTTGAATTCCCTAATCCACAGCTTGTCAATCACCAGAAGTCTATAAACCACCCTCCCCTCAAGTATATTCTTATCCATCACAGCAGTGTTCTCCAAAACTACAAATTAGAAAGCTGTGTTGCTTATTGTTTTTTGACTTACGATAAGGAAAAGTGAATCATGTTGACTATCTTAATGAGCATTCCAAATTCTATGTGAGTTCATAAAAACAAATACTTTATGTTTTAGGAACTTGTATTTTCAAGTCTCTTTAAGAGTGTGTTGCTAATTTTATTAGATGTTTACAAAGTACTTGTGCTTTCTTTTTCAGATCATATATTTATCTCTTTTACCCAAAATATGTATTTTGGTTTAAATGTTCTTCTGGCAACCTATTAATGAAGTAGTAAAACAATTTACTTCCTATTGCAGCTGTATAATTGCATGATTTTCCCCTCTATTTTTAAATGATCCTATTGTAATTATCTTGTAATATAACTTTTAAAATATCCTAAGCGGTGCCTTGGTGGCTTAGTCAGTTAAGCATCTGCCTTCAGGTCAGATCGTGATCCCAGGGTCCTGGCATCGAGCCCCAAGTTGGGCTCCTTTCACAATGGGGAGTATGCTTCTCCCTTTGTCTTCCCCCCAATCCACCCCCCATCTTGTACTCTCTATCTCAAATAAATAAATAAAATATAAATAAATAAGTAAATAAATAAATAAATAAATAAATGAAATGAAATGAAATATCCTATAGCACCCAAAAGATATCCATGTCCAAATCTTTGGAACCTGTAATTGTTACCCTTACATGACAAAAGAAAGGACTTTACAGATGTGATTATTTTAAAGAATTTGAGATGAGGAGATTATCCTGGATTATCAGGCAATCCCTAAATGCATTCTTCCAAGAGGGGAACAGAGAATTTTTCATGAGACAGACACAATGAAAGCAATGTCACCATGGAGGCAAGGACTGGATGATGTGACAGCAACCACAAAGAATGCAGGCAGCCACCAGAAGTTGGAAGAGGTGATGAATGAATTATCCTTTAGAGCTTTCAGAGGGAGCTTGGAGCTGTCAACACCCCCATTTTGGCCCATTGATACTGATATTCAGCTTCTGGTCTCCAGAAGTATGAGAGAATATATTTGGGTTAAGTTACTAAATTCACAGTAATTTGTTAACAGCAGACACAGGGAACTAATGGGAGAGTCATTCAGTTTTTATTTAGTGTTCAAAACTGTGCAATTGTTGTTGATGGCATAAAAGAAATAGGAAAGCATGTTTACTCTTTTTGAGATATTTACAATTTTGTGGTATGTACAGGGATATTATTGGTCAAAGTAATCTTTCATGAGCCTGAACATCTCATATTGTTCTTGCTGGATATGCCTAACCCCTTTTCTCCAAGCCATTTCTTAGTACTTTTTAAAAAGATTTTACTTATTTATTCATGAGAGACACAGACAGAGAGAGGCAGAGGCAGAGGGAGAAGCAGACTCCCCACAGAGCAGGGAGCAACCTTGAAAGATGAGATAATATTTCCCTCCAGAACAAAAGTCAGGAAGACTATAAAAGAGGTAGATTTTGCAAAATCAGTGTTTATCAGCTGCAGTGACAACCCACTGTGTTCAGCACCCACCCAAGACCCTCTGCATCACCCATGTGGAAATTGTAGATCAAGAGGAACTGATATAAGCATGATAGTCATGCTGTCCTCTATGGTGCTAGCAAAACACTCTTTGTCTCTGACCCAGGACTCTTATGTTTTCTGAGAGCATCCTTAAATAACACACTGATTTAGTAGTAATGAAATATGTTGGAGATCCCCAAGACCACTTTCATATCTGAAGATTTGCTGGAGTGACTCAGAACGTTCAGCATACAGTTGTACATGTGGCTAAGATTTATTACAGTGTAAAGACAAACAATGGGATCACCAAAGGAAACAGACAAAGAATCCAGAGAAATTCATGCACATGCTTTCTATGCTTATTCTCATCCTCTTTTGCACATATTCTTTCATCTGGCAATAATAACGTAGCAGCATTATGGTTCTGCCCAAGGAAGCCCAGTACTGACTTAGCACCTAGGTTTCCTATTGGGGTCTATTCATGTAACCACCCTCTCCCTGTCATGTACTTAAATTCCTGACCTTTGGAAAGAAAGCAGATATGCACCATAAATCATTATGTATGTACAGACCATCTAGGCACAGTGAAACATTCTCATAAGTAAGGGTATGTATGAGTCGAGAGCCAAATTCCCTGATGCCAGACAAGGGCCAGGCTTGCAAGGAAGCTCTTCTAATGATAGCTGCCTCTCGTCTGTTATGTTGATTCATTTGTGCACAGGAGGTTAAATTAAATCGTAGACCCTAAGAGGTTTATCCGTGAAACAAATAATAATCCGTAACAACATATGCTAAACTTCCAATCAGTGTACAAATTACTGCTGCCAAAGGCACATAAATAAGAGAGATATAAATATGATTTTGGGGTATTTTTGTGGAGAATTTGGAATTTGAGTTGGACTTTGAAAAAGAGGTAAGAAATACAAAAGCTTTATTCCTTTTTATTTGATGTAATCAGTTTTTAAGCAAAATCATGTTAACTCTGTAATGAGAATTAGCCAATAACAGTGTTTCCATTGAGAGAAAGGACTTGATGTTCCACATTGATAACAAAGAGAGGAGACCTAAATCAGAATGACTCAGAGAGTAGTGGCATTTTTCCAAGGTAGAGGAAGGCACTTATTGTTTTGGAATGTATAATCTCATATCTGAAACATTTGCAATGAGTAAGGCATTGGATGACTAATAGAAATGTAAATTATTTTGTTCCACTTTTTAAATAAAATCTTGAACAGAGGCTCTACACAGAAAAATATCAACTCTTAGAAAGGAAATTTTCTATGCAAATTCCAGATGAGATACTAAGACATTAAAGTAAAAAAATATATATATCATTAAGCATAAATATATTTAAACTTTCCTATCACGGGGATTGGAACCACTATATATATATTAGTTATAATTTTTCATGGAGTGAAAGTATCTATGTAACAGAAATAAATGGAAGGCAACACTTTTACTTTTGTTGTTGTTACTCCAGTCATTTTAGCATTTGACATATTACATCCATTGGTCCAGACATTTTTCCATATATATTTTGCCAAGATATGTGTTAAGAAATGATTTGCAGAGTAAAAACACAATCTCTTCCTTCAAGGGACTCACACTAGCAAAGGCTATTGTAACACAGCATGATAAGGACTATTCTAAACATGGGATTCAAGAACTTAGAATTTCACACATGGGATTCAAGAACTAAGAATTTCACACATCTGGAAGCATGTACAGTAGCCCTCCCCTATCCTTAGCCCTATCCCCTATCTCTCTGTGGTTTTGGGTACCTGAGGTCAGCTGCAGTCCGAAAGCAGATGGCCCTCCTTCTCACATACCATCAGAAGGTCGATAGTCACCTAATATAAGTCACAATTTCTATCTCACTTGATCTCATCATGTAGGCATTTTATCATCTCATATCATCACCAGAAGAACAGTGAGTATAGGACAAGATATTTTGAAAGAGGGAGATCCCGTCTATAGAACTTTTGTTACAGTGTATTTGTTCTGTGTTATTATTACTAATCTACTGTGCCTAATTTATAAGTTAAAGTTTATCAAAGGTATGAATGTATAGGAGAAAAGATAGTTTATATAGGGTTCTGCACTGTCTTTGTTTTCCAGCATCCACTGGGGGTTTTAGACCATATCTCCAGTGGATGGGGGGACTATTGTACTTTCAATGACACATGCACAAAATGCCATATGTACATTCACTGGAGAGGTATAATCGTAACTCTTTTTATTCATCTGTTTTATTTTCCTAGTGAAACCCTAACTGGTAGAGTGTTAATATCTTAAAAATGCTTATCACAATTGGCATACATCATCTAGTAATGGATCTGAAGATAAAAAAAGAGATGCATACAAAGGCATATATATTAGAACATTTATAAAACATTGTTGACTGTGATAGAGCATTATTTTTGGATCCATTTGTTGTCATTATATTGTCTAAAAATATTTACTAACGTTATGTTCTCAATATACTGACAAATTAAAAAGCAGATTATAAAAATAAGAGACACATCATCATTTCACTTTTAAAAATTAAGCATATTTATTTATAAAGATTAAATAAAGTTTAGATTCTTTGTGCATAAAAATGAGTGGACATACCCTTCAGAATAATACCCTTCAGAATAATAATGAAGATTACCTCTGTGTGAGGTTTTTGTGATTATTTCCTTGTGTTTTTTTTAAATTTTCTATAATATACATTTTTTGTCATCAGAAAAAAATATGAAGCCTCAAAATTAAAGACAGTTTTTCTATGGAGCAAAAGAGATATTGCAAATCATACATCATCATAGGGATCATACAGCAAAACAGATAAAGAAATAATAATATATTATACCAGATGCTAAAGGAGAACAAGAATAAGTTAAATGTGTTAAGTGTGTTATATATTATGAAAAAGAGGAGGAATATATTTTAAAATGTAAGCTTTTACTCTATTTTATTGGTTAGAAACCAGCATGTAATAATTTTTTTAAAGATTTTATTTTTTTTTAAGATTTTATTTATTTATTTGAGAGACAGAGATCACAAGTAGGCAGAGTGTGGGGGGGGGGGGCAGGCTACCCTACCCACTGAGCAGAGAGCCCAATGTGGGGCTCCATCCCAGGACCCTGGGATCAGACCTGAGCCGAAGGCGGACACTTAATGAATGAGCCACCCAGGTGCCCCAGAGATTTTATTTTTCATAATCTCTAAACCCGATGTGGGACTCAAACCTACAAACCCAAAATCAAAAGTTGCATGCTCCATCAACTAAGCCAGCCAGGCACCCCAAAACCAGTATGTAATGATTTGTTTCCTTTTTTTACTAATGTCTCAGTTTTTTGATAGGAATTAGTTTAAAATATTCAGACATACTAAAAACAATTTTGCAGGTATTAAATAGCATAAAAAATGTGAAATGCTTTGAATAGTACAACCTACTGTAAATGCATTAATCATCATTAAAATTACCCTAAAGTTCTCACTTTGATCATCCAAATGTGTTTTTTTATGTCTCTAATGAAAACATATAAATATTTTTGCATTAAACAGAATCTTTGAAGAGCACCAAAACTAATAGGAATAAGTGGAGCAAATGCCTGTATAACAAAGATTTTCATGCTGCTCATCAGAGTTCTAGGACAAGGGGACTCCTCTGGAGATAAAAGGCATTGGAAACTCCCTCTCTTGAAGCCATCTCCCAATTAGGCTGAGCTAGAATTGTTAGATTTGAATGCACTTAAAATATTGTGCTTTCAAGTTAACAGAAAATTTTTATGAAAATCTATGCTATACCTAGTTTGAAAATTCATGTAGAAAATTATCATTAATTCATCATGAATTCATGTTTAAATAGTACCTACCCTATTACAAATACTCTATTACTTATTATAAATATAAAGATGACAAAACACATTCTGTTACACATTCTGTTATGTCACGTGGCCCATAATTTTTGCATGAGATACACACATCAACATATTTATATTTGTAAAAAACATCAGAAATGAACTGATAGCAATATTCACAGAATATTATAGGAACAAGAAGGAAGACAGCTGCAGCTTAGGGATAGAAATGTCCCAGAGGAAGTTGCATAAAGTGGCTAGGTGTTGGAATTAATATCTAATATAGAAGTAAATCTGGGAACCATAAGTAAATTGATATTAGTTAAAATCATGATGATCAGTGATGGAAGATTCTAGAGTGAGAAGAGTGGAGAACAGTTGTTACAAGACACAACAACTTAGAAGTGATGAGTAAAACAAGAGAATGCAACCAGCAACAAAAAAGAAGAATGTTTAGTGAGATTAGAGAAAAACAGGGAGATCACAATGTCACATAAGAGGGCCCCTGGGTGGTTCAATCAGTTAAACCTCTCCAGCATCCTGCGATCAAGCCCTGCTCAGTGGGGAGTCTGCTTCTCCTTCTGCCTGCTCATTCTCTCTCTCTCTCTCTCAAATAAGTAAATAGAATCTTAAAAAAAAAAAAAGAAAAAGACAAGGTATTAAAAGTTTTGAATAATATCAACAGTGTTAAATCATTAGAATTTCCAATGACAGACTAACAACGTCGAAGAGGATGTTATTGATAACTCAGGAGAATGTTGAAGGTGGAACCAGTTTCTAGATCAATGAGCAATGTAAGTGGGAAAGTTGAAAGAAGAGACAAGCCAATGAGGACAACTCAGATTTGCATGAGAAAGGAGAAGAGAGTGGGTGGAAATTAGGGAATGCAATGGATCAAAATTGTTGATCCTGGTTAGTGTTATGGGAGACATTCGAGCACCTTTAATGACTCAGGAAGAAGAGAAAAAAATATGAGCAAGAGGGTGGCTGATGAGAAGAGCTGGGGTCAGGAGATTTATAAACAGGCTGGAGTGAAACTAGAAAATATAGTTAAAGTAGGTGGGTTTGCAGGGTGTCTGGAGGGGAGCGAGGTTAGGGATAAAGGACAGAATGCCTGCCTGGCCAGAGTGACAAGGGACCAAGGATATCTGTGAAAGCAGCACTCAGGGGGCTTACTGTGAGCCTAAGTGAGCTGAGTGAGGAGAGGTAAAGACAGGATTAACAGCAGGGGGGATGACTGTCTCCTAACAACTTTCTCTTCACCGTTCATTTTGAAGGAATATTTCATACTTCTGATACTTAAATATTCTCCTCTTGGTGAAGGGTAATGATCACTCATCTTCCAAAACAGACGCTGAATTCCTTTCAAATATTTACTTTATAATTTTTATACCAAAAAATTAAATCTCACCATGTTTTTCACTTGTCCAGCCAAATAGCCAATGTAAAATAAATCTCCCACTTTTGAATTACCTGTTTTTATACTAAAATTTAGCTAGGTTTTTGGTTTTCTTTTTTTCTCTGAGCCAATAACCCTTCATTTCTAAGGTTTTTTTCTTCTTACATTAGTTATATTAAATGTTCTTCTTTAATAAGTACAAATGAAGGTCTTTTCCTTCTATTATTATAAAAGTCCCGTACTTGTCTCCAAGCTTTTATAGTTTATAATCCACACAGCAACCAAAGTAATTTTTATCTGCAAGACAAATCAAGTTGCTGCTCTGATCAATGCCTTCCAGGGACTTCTCATCTCACAAAGAATCAGATCCACATGGACTGTTAGGAACAATATGATGTGAGTGCTGTTACTTCTCTTAACTTGCCTTCTCCCTAGCTCTCAGTCTTCTCCAGCATCACCAGAACTGTGGAACACTCCTTTTGTCCCATCATCCCTTTAACTGACTCCACATGTCTGAATCCAAGCAGTGATAACTGCTCAAGTGATAACTGATCAGAGAGACCCTCTTGACCAACCTTTCTGAAAGAGTAACTGCTCTCTGTCTTCATAGGAATTTAGAAATTACCCTAATGTTAAATTATCCTACTATTTATCTCTTCTGAGAAATAACATATTACATATTTGTTTATTGTGTCTCCCCCATTAGAATGTAAGCTTGATAAGAGAAAGGGTTTTGTGTGTGTTTATTGTTTTACCTCTAGTTCCTGGAAGAATGACTGGTACATGATAGACATCAATATATATGAATGAATGAATGAGTGAGTGAATGAATGAATGAGGTAAAAAAAAATAACCTTTTAAAATATCCTTTGGGGGCGCCTGGGTGGCTCAGTGGGTTAAAGCCTCTGCTTTCGACTCAGGTCATGATCCCAGGGTCCTGGGATCAAGCCCCGCATCGGGCTCTCTGCTCAGCAGGGAACCTGCTTCCCTTCCTCTCTCTCTGCCTGCTTCTCTGCCTACTTGTGATCTCTGTTTGTCAAATAAATAAATAAAATCTTTAAAAAAAAATAAAATATCCTTTGACTTCCTTCTTTGATAAACCTCTTTTGAAATCAGCCTTTATTTTTCTTTCACTTTTTATCATTCTTTACGTTATATTCCTTTTGTTTTCCTCTCTCTCCTGGAAATTGCATTCATCTATATTTTGGATTTTTTTTTTTTTAAGATTTTATTTATTCATTTGAGAGAGAGAGAGAAAGTGAGACACAGAGCACAAGCAGAGCGAGAGGCGCAGAGGGAGACGGGGAGGGAGAAGCAAATTCTCAGCTGAGCAGGGATCCTGGTGCCGGGCTTGATCCCAGGATCCTGGGATCATGACCTGAGCAGAAGACAGACACTTAACCGACTGAGCAACCCAGGTGCCCCCCCCCAGTATTTTTTATTCTTATTTTCTTTGAACTCTGCTACCTTGATTTCCCTAAATGTTGAATCTACTATTCCTCGTCTCTCCCACAGAAATCTTGACCTGTACTGAGCAAGATTGTTTATTTTTATTTTTCAGCATTCAAAAAATACATTAAATACTTAAATACACTCACTTTGATAGTTATGTATAAGGATTCAGAGGTAAACAGTCTTGTAGGGAACTTTTAACACTGAGCCACATCTTAAGTCTTTCTGTTGTTAAAATGATAGGTATTCCGTCTTACATATCAATGCATTATGAATAACGTATAGATTAACCTGGGAGCATAAATGAGATGTCATTTGCCGTGAATTGTTGATAGTTTTGCATTCATTTTCCGTGGCTCTGTTTTTACTTAGTTTATTCACAGCTAACATGCCAACTTTCTGTAAATGATTAAAATGCAATTTAAATAATTTATCCCTCTCTGCAGGAAAACTACTTTGAGGTAATGCTACTTTGCCTTGATTAACTTTCGTTAAAAATTTTTGGTACATTGGTTATTGAATTCTATGGATTTTATTTGGTAGTTTGTTACAGAACTCTGAAATAATAAAACATGCTTGAAAAGACACTAGTAACATGAAAGAAGAAAAAAAAGCAGATGCTGCTTAAAATGTCATTGACTTACCCCACGTCTTTAAAATCCCAGGGCTTATTACAATGATCAAGTTATAAAAACATTTAAAAGCATAGTAGAGGACATAGAGAGGATA
The DNA here is from genome assembly GCF_002288905.1 of Enhydra lutris kenyoni. Taxonomy (NCBI): domain Eukaryota; kingdom Metazoa; phylum Chordata; class Mammalia; order Carnivora; family Mustelidae; genus Enhydra; species Enhydra lutris. The sequence continues at coordinate 8,872,348 of NW_019154124.1, forward strand.
TCAGTCAAATGAGATTTTATATAAAGGGTCATTAGTCAAATTTAAACTCCCTATCAGGGATTAAAACCCATAAGAGATAACACCTTTATTGTCAATAACACTTCTTCATTTAAATAGTCACAATTTCTGTGATTCATAGAGTATTTTCATAGGTTAAGCAATTGGACTATACTGTAATTTTATTGTTTTGTGAAAATGAATTTTTCCTCCTATTTCTCTCTGGTCTTGAGCTTTAAGAAATGAAATGGGGCCAATGACATTGCTATTTGGAGGTCATAGAAGAATGTTTAGCAGGTATTACTTATTGTTTTGGATGGAAGGAATTTTCTGTTTTTAATTTGACATTTAATCACTGAAAAAGCACAATCATAACTTTCTTTATCCAAAATATATTTTCTTTACTAAAGTAAAATTAAGCTGGATACCATTTTATACATTGTACTGTTTTCTTCCAAAAAAGCTATACTATATAAAGTACAGATCTTCTAGAATAGGTTTACTTTTTACATGAACGTTATGGGAATTTTAAGTTTCTATAAAAGAAAGAAGCAGACTGCTCAGTTTGTAAGTTTACCACCCTCACAGTAAACCAGCATACTCAGATTTAAGTTAGCTAAATTAATTCACAAAAATGAAGATACCATCAAGTAAACTTTAGAAATTAACTAAATTGAGTGTCAAATTCATCCATATCCACATTTCATTTCCTCCTCTCCAATTTCATGCTGGTAATAGTACATACTCAAATGACTTCAAAGATAAATTTTTATTTTCTTGTATCCATTTCTCTGTGTACCCCTTGTTGATCGTTTATGAGTTGGATGGGAAATTTTCCTATTTCTCTTTCTTGATATCTCAGCCACGAAATAAGTAAAGGGAAGAAGAAATATTTGCTGAAAACATTTAATAAAATCAGAAGACACTAGGGCTTTGCATCTGAAGCACATTTTGTTTCTCAACATTTAAAGAGGAAATATTGAATAATGAACCAGAAAAAAATTACCCAATGTAATTTGTAAGCAGTATTTTTGCCAGCTATTCTACTCCTCTAAAATGTTAAAAGAAATAAATTCAAGATTAAAATCTCTGAACATGACAAGGAGTCAACTCTCCCAGCTGATATTTCAGCTAATATTGTTTACTTATCAGTTTGAATAGACCTCTTGTCCTTTATTCTCCTGTGTGTGTCTGTTCATTATTAAGCAAATTGTCAGCAAACTTGTTCTATGTATTTATAGGTAAATTTCTATTTGGATGGTATCTCTGGATAAGGCTCATGTGTCATTAGTTACACATCACCATGTTCCTTTTATATTATATAATTTTTGAGCTCAGAGAGTTTGAAAATTATAAGTGTGATGGTATATATAAGTGGTTTAGTTTGCTTGGTAGATTTAGGAATCCTGACTCTTCTGAGGAAGTCAACCAAATATTAAATAGCAGACTTGCATCAGTATATAATCAAAATAGATTATAGGAAGAATTATAAACTATATGCACCTAAGAGAAGCAGGTGAACTCTAACAAGAATTGCTGACTCACATATGAAGAGTAACCTTTTTTTTTTTTTTAAAGCCTAAATGGGGTAGCAAAAATTTATTTTATTTTTTTTTTAAGGATTTTATTTATTTATTTGACAGAGATCACAAGTAGACAGAGAGGCAGGCAGAAGGAGAGGGGGAAGCAGGCTCCCCGCTGAGCAGAGAGCCTGATGTGGGGTTCGATCCCAGGACCCTGAGACCATGACCTGAGCCGAAGGCAGAGGCTTAACCCACTGAGCCACCCAGGTGCCCCTGAAGAGTAACCTTTTATCACAGCAGCAGATGCACTTCTTCCTTTCTTACTCTTCCTTTAACTACCTTTCTTTCTCTTTTTATCTTTCAATTCACCTTATAAATATACATTTTGTAATGATCCCAAACTAGATTTTAGTTATAAGAAGACTAAAGAAAGAGGAGAGAACCTGTCCAAAATTGGATTGGTGTGAGGACTAAAACATAGCATGATATGGAAATGGCAATTCTCTAAGTCCTCAAAAATTTATAAGATACATGATCAAGGCCAGATATGTTACTTTTCTCAGCCTCAGTTCTCTGATGTGTAAAGGGGGAAATATTTTCCTACAAGGATCACTGTGCCTTTCCTTCCTACAGCCCTACCAAATGGAAACTACCTTGGCGAAATCCTCATCTGATGAATAGGAGAAATTTTTTTGTGTTTCACAGGAGTCTAGTACTTTCATTCATGCCATAGCTGTTTAAACCACTTTTGTGCAAACCATCTAAAAAGATCCAGTCCAACCAAACCAATAACCTTCCGTTTGGAACTAGAACAAAGATTCTCACTGAAATTCGGACCTAGGAAAAACCAAATAGCTGACTCAGCCGTTAGTTTAGTAGCAATAAGATTCTAATAAGGAATAACATGGAGGACAATCGTAATAAACCAAAGTTATGTGCATGCCAAAATTATGAGATAATAGATAACAAGAGATTACCGTTAGCCATCTGATAGTGGGGAAGAGAAACGAAGACATCTGTAGTGGAGCAATTAAAAAAAAAAAAAAGTTTTACAAATCCCTGTTGCTAAAGTCTATGAACTTTCCTTGGATATAGAACTATTCTCAAGCTCTAATGGCTATGAGGCTCATTCCTATTACATTCCCAGGTCTTAGAATTCCATGAAATAGAATATTCTCTCTTGTAGCAATTTCTTCTGCATACCCTACTGCTTTGCCAAAATAACTTACATGAATTAGAACTGTCATGTTACTCTTCCTAGAGAAATCCCTTTTTCTAGGTCTTTAAAAAGACAACTATGTTTATAAGTTGATGGAAATACCTCTTAACTGGTTTTAAAATATAAAATTGCTGTTTTCTGTTAAGTGATACTTTCACATCTCTAAGAATGCATTTTTAATATCTTTATAATTATATAGTTTCTTTTTTTACCATAGGAAAGGAAAGAAATGTTTATTCTATTCATGTCTTAGTAAAGTAAAAATCCACAAACCTTATTAAGGTATTAATGAGTTTAAAAGTTTTATGCATGCTAAGGAAATATTGATACTGTAAAATATTGACATATGGCCTATCAAATTCATTTTTTTAGGAGTAGTTGTATAGACCCTGCAATATGAGTTATAAACTGATTTCCGTCACTAACCAGCAGTGTGACATTGGAGAAATCTAGTACTATCAATTTTGGTTTATTTATTGTAAATTGAGTTAGAGTAAATGAAGATAAGATGCCTTCCAGATCTGATACTCTAAATATATCAAAAACAAAATTTCTTTTCTTTGCTATATTTCTTACTTCTCATATTTTTCTATTTCTTGTGGGACTGCTGTACTTTTCCATCTGCTTCCTCCTCCAAAAGCCCCAGTGAAAGACCTATCATCTCTTTCACAGGTCCTAGGTCTGTTATCCTTAGAGTTATCATCCCTACAATTTTAAAGTTATCATCCCCACACATTTTAAAGTCTTTTTGTGAAAATTCTATGTTTATTCAAAAATAATTTTTCACAGGGGTGCCTGGGTGTCTCAGTTAAGCATCTGTCTTCCACTCAGGTCATGATCCCAGGGTACTAGGATTGAGTACCATGTCCGGCTCTCTGCTCAGCAGTGAACCTGCTTTTCCTTCTCCCTCTGCCTGCGGTTCCCCCTGCTTATACTCTCTCCCTCTCTCTCTCTGTCTCATTCTGTCAAATAAATAAATAAATAAAATCTTAAAAAAACCCAAACTTTTCACAAAATTAGATAAATACCATTACATCCAACTATGAATCTAATTCTTATTTAAAGAAATTGGCTTGATCAATTATGAAGCCTGGCAAGTCCAGGCCAATAGGTTGAATATACAGGAAAGACCTCATGCTGTAGTTCAAGTTCAACAGACATCAGGCTGAAACCGGGGGAAAGAGTTGTTGTTGCATTGCAAATCCCAAGGCTGTCAGCTGCAGAATTCCTATTTGCTTATGGGATGATAGTCTTTTGCATCTCTGGGTGAATAAGACCCACCCACATTTTAAAGGCAATCTGCTTTACTCAAAATCTGCTGATTTAAATGTTAATCTCATCCCAAGACACCCTCATAGAAATACCCAGAATGTCTGACCACAGATCTTGGCACTGGGCCCAGCCAAATCGACAAAAACCAAACAAAAAAATAACCAAGCAAAAAAACAGTCTAGCTACAAACCAATATAGTTCATTCATTATATTATTTAATTCATGCATTGTCCCTCAGAATTTGATGCCATTGCTACAAGTTAACAAATGGCAGAACCAGAAATCTACTCTAGGTTCATCAGTCTGTTGGTCTCTATTGTGAGGGCTAATAACCCTCACAATATACAGTTTCACTATTTACTCAAATTTCAATTTTTATAACAATAATCACCATTTATTTTTTAATTGAATTTGTAATAATTTTGTCAAATCACACCCGCCAAATATTTACATCAAACTTGTTCTTTTATTTGAGAAAAAAATATCAGGTTTGAACCAACACAGCACCCCTAATAGCTCTAATACCCTTAATAATCACCACTGTTGCTGTCCTGTATAATAGTCCCTATATTATAAATGCCAAGGTCTTAGAAATCTGCTTCTCTCTGCTTTCAACCTATTGCAATTCTATTTGTTCTGTGTTACTCTGGTTCTATAGCCTCATAACTGATATTTATCTCTTCAGTTCTTTTTCACTGACAACTTACTTAGACTCTTCTTTTCGACCCTTCTGAATGTTGTCTCCATGATATTATTTAATTAATGGCACCATGAACATGGGCCAGCTGTGCTTTATTTTCAGGTCTCATCTCCACCTAGTTCAAACACACTAGGCATCAACGACATGACTCAAAAGCAAAGGATACTGAAGGATCACCAAAGCCTTTAATTTACAGCATCAGTACCTACTTAGATAATATAGAATAAGTACTTTAAAAAAAAGATCTTATTTATTTATTTGAGAGACAGCAAGAGTGAGAGAGATCACAGAGGGAGAGAGAGAAGTAGGCTCCATGCTGAGCAGAGCCCAAGGGTCTGGGCTTGATTCCAGGACCCTGTGATCATGACCTGAGCCAAAGGCAGGCACTTAACTGACTAAGCCACCAAAGTGTCCCTAGAATTGGTACTTTTTAAGGCACTGTCATACTGAGACTAGTTGTACAAGCCTGTGAATAATTTTTAAAGTAATATCTATGTCTTTTGTCTTAAATGTTTCCAGTGCTTAAATATTTAAGCATTACTGGGTAGATTTTATTATTAGAAAATTTAAAAAAAATTCAAAGTATAATTGTTAAGTAACATAAGATAAGTGGGGGAAAAAGGTAGAAATAGGAAAAACATATACAAATTGTGATTTAACTTCCTTACTGCTTTTGAAAGGGTACAATTTTATTTACTGGACACTATAACTATTCTGGGTTTAATCCCACAGTAGTCTTTAAAGTTAAAATACAGGTGTTCCTAATATTCATACATACTGTTTATTCAAAGTAATACAATGATGAAAGGTGGTTGGAGAATAAAATGTTAAAGAAGTAATACGAAAGACCTAAAGATGCATTTTCAAAAACAAATTTTAGGGGTGCCTGAGAGGCTTGGCCAGTTAAGTGGCTGACTCTTGTTTCAGCTCAGGTCATGATCTCAGAGTCGTGAGATGGAGCACCGAGTTGGTCTCCATTCTGGGCATGGAACCTGCTTGAGATTCTCTCTCTCCCTCTCCCTCTGCCTCTACCCTCCTCTCTCTCATGTATGTGCTCTCTCTTGCTCTCAAAATAAATAAATAAAAATAAAAACTGACTTTAAAAAAGGATTATAAAAAATAAAATAGGATTTATAATATCTAAGCCCATAAAGCAATATTAAAGAAATAATTGAATATTTCACCTGAGTTCTAAATCATCACTGAACAACAACAAAACCACATGTAAGCAATGCCTAATAGTATTTCAAATTCATATATATAAGTGAAGAATGTAAAACTCTGAAAAAAATTCCCCAAGTTTCGTGCTCAAGTAAGCAAACACACAGTACTGAGACTTAAACCTTGACCAGCCTCACCTATTTATCATGAGATAAAAGTGTGAAAGTTTCACATTATGGTATAGATAAGGAGATGGAGAAAATACCTTCATGTAGGTGACACGAGAAAGGCTAAATGGAAGAATATTACTATAGTCAGCAATGAAATTTTGTAGATACTGTAATTATTCTAGGTAAATGAAAATGTTTTTTTGACATGTACCTAAGAAGAATTCAATTAAACTTGGACTTTTCACTGTTATTTTAGCTTCATCATTACTAAAAGAAGGCATTTGCCCTACACATCTCAGTACATTGATGACATTCTGGCCCCCAAATCCAAAGTACCAAGGTCTCCTAACTTCCATGACTTCTTACCTACATTTCAGACTATTTCCCGCCCTTTGAGTATATCTGGTTTTATGTGTTGATTCTTCATTTTTGTGGCTTATTTTTTCCGAATAATTTCAACTGTTTTTTTTGACTGAAACTTTAATCTCGGAAGAGAAATGTACAGGATTCTTCAGAGTTCCATATCCTCACTTGGTATGGCCTGTGCATAGGTCCAGTAGGTGTTTCACAACTAATGCAAATGTAAAATCTAAAAGGATACTTGTTGTTCCCTCCAAACCATATCAATCACATTTCAGAATTTATATTTATTTTCAAATTAGCATTTTGCCTTCAGTTCTTCAAACAAAAAAATGGATTCATCTTTTTCAGAGATCCTCCCAAATGGAGACAAATTTCCTAACGTACTAATTCTTTTTTTCTTTTCCTTTCTTTTCTTTTCCTTTTTTCCCTTTTTGAGTATTTCTTTTTTATTTTTGGTTTTTTAAAACATTTTAATTGAGGTATAATTGACATATGACTTCTTCCATTGTAACATTTCTAACATTCTCTAATCTCCTTTCTGTCACTAACCTTCTTTGCTTTGCATCAGGATTCCACATTAGACTTCAAATTAGCTTCTTTATTTCAGGCTCTCCAGCTGTCTGTTTAACATTGTTACTGAATGAGTGGTCTGGGAATCTGCAGTATTGGCATCATCTGGAAACTCATTAGAAAGGTGAAATCTCAAGCTGTACTTGAGAACTTTTGAATCAGAATTTGTGTTTTTAGCAGGATCCCCAAGTGATTGGAGTGTTCATTCAGGTTTGAGAAGCTCTGTTGAGCATGACCATGTTATTTCTCTACTCAGAAGGCCTTCAAAAAATGATTGAATGATAGCATTAATTAAATCTGTGGCTCAGTCAGTTAAGCATCTGCCTTTGGCTCAGGTGATCCCAGGGTTTTGGGATCAAGCGCCGAACTGGGCTCCCTACTCAGAGGGGAGTGTGCCTCTCCTTCTCCATCTGCCTTTCCTCACTCTCTCTCACTCTCTCTTGCTCTTTCTCATTCTCAAATAAATAAGTAAAATGTTTAAAATAAAATAAAATTGAAAATATTAATTCTCCTTCTCAAAATATAATTCTCACTAATCACCTATACACACCCTGTACTTGTTTTTTTGCCATCCTTTGAACCACTGTATACATTCCAATATATGGTTTATTGCTGAAAATGCTCCCTACTCATTTGTTTACACAAACCTAATCCATTCTGAAGAAGATAAAATCCAGCTTTTAAAAACATATTCTTATAGTTCCTATTATGTAAATAGTAATAATACAAATAATTTTATCAATAGTATCTACAAAAGTGTATTTTGCATTATTTATTTTTCTTTAAATTTACAACCCGTATTTCCAATTACATAGCAAACCTTTTATTAGCTTGTATCCTGGCATCTAGAAGAGATCCTTGCACACCATTGGGATCAGATAATTTCTAAAAATAAGTATTTCTAGCTGTGCATAAGAATAAATTAGATTTATTTTTAATTTATAACACTATTTGTATGACAAAATTGTACAAAATTCTATAAGAAGATAGTAAAAAATTTGTTTAAATAGAACTCCCTGCTGTTTTCTGTCTCTATATGAGAAAAAAAAATTAACTTAGTATAAATGTCAACACATTCAAATGGAGAAGAACCTAATTATATGATTATACATAGCATTAACTTTCACTACCTATATTTAAAATAATGCTGTAGGATAAAATGGTATTTGGATATATTGTAAGATTTAATAGGGAAGTAAAACCCTTAATAAATCTACAGAGAAATATATCTACACAAGTAGCTAAGGTGTTTAGTAGAAATTAAGCTTTATAATTAATGTTTCTTGTTAATTAACATATATTATTAACCATAATGGTTTAACAATTTGTATTAGTCACAAGTAAATTATGTAATTACTACTTGAAACAAAGGACTTTTATGAATAAAAAATAAAATTCACCCTCATTTTTAATATCGAAAGGAAATAGCTAAAATTAATATACTTCTTTCTCACAAAAGTATTCCACATTATAATAGTTCTTAACAGTTTTTTGTTTCAAATAGTTATGTTCAAATATTATAAAGCAAAAAAATCTATATTTTTTCTAGTTGTTTTCATAGCAATTATATATCTGAAGTGTCTTTCTGATTTTTTTTATGTTTTATGCTCTCCCATTTTAAATACTAATTCCAATTATTAAGGGATAATAAGAACAACTATACAAAGTAATAAACAATTGTATATCTCGTAGTTTATAAGGCCTTTGCTTTGGAGTGTTCAAGTCCTAGAATTCTCTTTTGTCTTTGGAACCCAATATTTCCTTTTCTACAAATTCTATCTTAAGCATCTTATTTCTCTTTTTTGTTATGCTATCTTAGGTTGGTGAAGTGCATTTCACACTAATTTACCCGTTGTTCTTTTAAAAAAAAAAAAGATTTTATTTATTTATTTGAGAGAGAAAAAGAGCTTGAGAAAGAGAGATCACAAGCATGGGGGAGGTCTAGAGGGAGAAGCAGACTCCCTGCTGAGCAGTGTGGGGAGGGCACTTGATCCCAGGTCTCTAGGATCATGACCTGAGATGAAGGCAGATGCTTAGCTGAGGGAGCCACCCAGAAGGTCCTTGCCTGTCTTAAGAGATAAATTTGTCAAGACATGCAGTAGAATATAGCCACAGTTCTAGATCAGAAATATGGCTAACAATTAGCCTTCTAATGGTATACCATCTAGTTGATGAGGCAATGCAACTTAAGACTAAGTTAGACCTATCAATCCTGTATCTGGTCCTGGAATTTCGGCCGTAAGTGTAAATTAGATAAAATTATAACAATCATTCTAAGCTTTTTTTTCCTTCCTAAGGATCACTATATGTGAAATCTGATAATGTCCTTTAATTCCTAGGCATTGGGGAATGATGAGGCTGATATTAGATAGAATATTGTATGCCCAAGACATGATAAAGGAACTTTTTCTTAGAGGCAAAACACAAACACATAGAACAAAACCATAGGATAATGTGATGTATTATATTTTAGAAGTTTAATAAAGGAGTTGAGATTTGACTTGAAATTTTAATAAAGAAATATTTAACATTCAGGTGAGTATGGGATTAAAGCCATCCAAAAAAAAAAAAAAGGAAGAGAAAATAATAAAATAGAGGAATGACAAAAGAAGAAACAGTATAGGTTATATACACATTTGTAGAATGGAGAATAATCATTGACATATATAGACCACATGAGGCTTAGAGGAGGCAATAATGTCTCAGAATAGCACCATATGGGAGCTTCAAGTGAGCGTGAACCTTATAGCACAGATCATGAAGAGACCAAAAATAATTTCTAAATTATTTTTAACAATAATGTTGATTGTTTACTTTTTTCCTTTTGAATTTCATAGTAAAATACATTTGAATCAGAGCATCAAAAATACATGACATATTCAAGCCAGAAAGGATAAGCCAAAATATTCACTTATAGTTGGGTAAATTGAGTTCCAAAGACCTTGAATAACTTCTACAAGGTCAAAGAGCTGTTTCTATTTGTCTTAACTAGAAAGCACACATGGTTCTTATAGTTATTTTGGTTCTGTCAATAATTCTTATACTAGAATGCAATCAACCTCTATTGAGAAGAGAGTAGAATTTTTGATTTGGATGATCAGTTTGTTTGAAGAGATTGATTTGAACTATTATGACTTTTCTCTTATATATAATTATATTTATTTTAAAGTTAGTTTTAGACAAAATTGCCATTTAAAAAAAAAGTATAAACATCATCATTTCCTTGTTTTTTAAAGGTTCTCTATATGATCATGCAATAAATTAGTTAGCCTTTCCATCTCTTTTTGTTGTTGTTGTTCAAAACACTTCTGAAAATAAAATGAACTTTGTTCTTTCCTGGACATAACCAGACATAGTCCTCAAAGAAAGGGAAGGCCTCCCTTAAATCTGTTGGATTTTCAGGTGAGACAAATTTGGATGTAAATGATTCACTTCCTAAGGATTTAGATTTTTTTATTTTTTTCCAATTTGGTGGAGATACAGAGGTATAAAGGGGAAAATTTAAAGAAAGATAAGAGCAGTATCTTGATTTCTGTCAACCTCAGAGATGCACCATCAAGATACCTGACTGACATAAACCTCTTCCTGGATCTCTGCCATGTAGGATATGATTTCCTATAGTACTTACATTTCTCCTGCCAACATATGTAATGTCTTCTTTCATATACAGCCCTATTTAATTTTTATTTACTCTGTATAGTCTCAGCAGAATTAAGCACAACTGAGGACAAAAAGTGGGATGCTGCCTACCTCTGGGAAGGAGAAGTGGGCTACTGCATCTGGCCTGGAGCATTCAGAGGAATATGGGGTGTCAAGTTTCCCATGCATATCCATTCCAATATTCTCTTTTCAGATACCAGGGTCCCATGCCTTTCCTACTGGGGCCATGGCTTTCACGTAAGAGGAGGAGTCACAGCTGAGACTTGAAGTTTTCTCTGACTTTCGATTTTCTACTCAGTCTTTTCCCCAACTGTGGGAATTAAAGGCCTTTCAAATTTCACAGTATAATACCAGGCTGACTTTCTTAAACCTCTTCTTTTTATTTAAGGCTTTTAGAGCAACTTGCAATGTTGTTTATTTAGACAGGTGGCCATGGTTTCTTTTGAATTTGACAATTCATTATCTGAAGCGTACGTTTCTCATATTGCTTCCTCTTGATTTTTTCGCTTCTTTCTCATGCATCCTTTTTTCTTTAATTACCTAGTCAGCTTTGCCTGTAGTTGGTGCCCAAGACACTTGGAGGTAACTTGAAACCAAAATTAAGTATGCCTTTTCCCAGAGAGGAATTGCATTTGCTTCTGCCTGGTACCTGAGGGGAACTCACCATTGGAGATGAGAGTAAGTGAAGTTCATGGATTAGAGTTCCTTAAGTATCTCAAAAGTACGTAGCTGGGTTGAAAACCCATTAAACTATTGTTCCAAGACCATAATATCTCCAAAATATTTTTCCTTTCCTTTTACTTCTCTAGCACTGCTCAGTCCAAATAGACTTTCCTGTTATCTTCTGGGGTTAGGGTATGAGTCATGTCTAGGTCTGGTTTGGTCTTTTCCTGAGGTTATAGCCCTTATGTCCCAGGATAATGTGGGGGAGGTTCTCTTTAAGACTCTCCACTTGGTCAGTGCCTGAGTTTTTACTTCTCCCAGTATAGCAAATGAACTAAAAGTTGAGTGGTATAGATTGTTTGATGCCCTAAATGTTTTGGGTACTCCAGTATTGCTCTTTAACCATTTAAAAACTTTCAAACAAAAATTGACCCGAGAGTTCACCACTGTATTTTAAATTCTACAGTTTAGTTGATACGGTTTCAAAATATTTTCCAACCATTTTCAGAGAATAAGTTAGTGTGGATAGTCCTTTAGAAACAAGAAAAGTAAATTAGAGAATATTTTAAAATATCAAGCATGAACATGATATTGGGAGCCTCGTTTAGGTTAATAATCATTATAGAGTGCATTTTCCCTTGTATGACTTTTCTTTTCTCATGTAGAGTGATAGGTATAAATTCATACAGAAGGAAGATAGATATTTTTTCAAGACTGGGATTTTGCCAGAACATGTGTATTTAAGACATATAATGAAACAGGGGTTTGGTGATTTCCAAGAGAATGATTAAAATGATTAGATTACCACAAATTTGGTGGTTTAAAACAACAGAAATTTATTCTCTCACAATTCTGGAGGACAGAAGTGCATAGTTAATGTGTTGCTCTTTCTGGAAGCTTCCATGAGTGTCTCTAAGTGTCTGGGGACTGTCAGCAATCTCTGGCATTTCTTGGATTGTAGGTGCCTCACTACACATTCTCTACTTCTGTCTTCACATGGCCTTCTCCTCTGCATTCCTTTGTGTCTTCTTTTCTGTCTCTCATAAAGGCAGCTGTCCTTGGCTTTAGGGCCCACTGTAATCCAGGACTACCTTATTTCAAAATCCTTACCTTAATAAAATCTGCAAAAAGTCTTATTCGAGTAAGGTCACATTCTGAGGTTCTGAGTGGACATATCCTTTGGGGGGCAACTACTCAATCCACTACAAGGCACCATAGCAACCTTTAATAAATGCAGATATACAGATATTGATAAGGATACTAAGTTGCAAATTCTTTCTTTCATTTGTGTTCTTATTCTGAGAATATTTTGTCTCAGATATTTCTTAATATAATGGATCAAAACTACTAATAGGTTATTTCTAACAATAAAAATTAAAATGATCTTTTTCTCAACAATCTAACTAGTATAGATTTCTTTGGTAGTACTCTTTCATGAATAAGCTGAATAGTCTTATAAAGTACAAATATAAATCATATGAATAATTTATTTTAATGAGAGATAC